>NC_051225.1:4220172-4357672 GCF_015220715.1 Pygocentrus nattereri
TCATGGGTGCTGGAGCCTATCCCAGCGGTCATTGCGCGGAAGGCAGGATACACCCTGGCCAGGTCGCCAGTCCATCGCAGTCCATTTTCCTGAGTTTAATATACTGTCATAACATTTTCCCTCAATATGGTAAACTCAGCAAATAAACAGAGATTGTGCACTAAAAGTGGCAGAAAAGGCAAGATCTTGTTCCCTGTAAAGACGTCCGAGTCATTTGACCAGGGGCGCTCAAACTTTTGCACACGTCCTCTTTTCCTGTTATACACTGAAGTAAAGCTGCAAAATCCACATAGATGAGAAATAAACCTGCTCTGATTAATCGGAACAGAGCAGAAGTGACTGTGACTGTAACTGTAACAGGGTGGAAGTTGGCCTGGTTCACCTGGCGCAGGTAACCGAACCCGATTAGAAAACTGCTGCTGTATTGCATAAACCTTCCCAAATAACAACGCAGGGCACATATAATAACTTGTGCTAACACAAAACGAAGCAGACAGAGCAGGTCAATGAAGTCGGGTGTAATCATTTTATTGAAAAATTACAGCATACCACAACTGCCCCATCGTCCATATACTGATTCAGTAATCATTGCACATTTCAAAGCCCATAAGCACCTCATGCGTATATAGTGATATGATCATTTGCAGTCTTTTTGCGTGCTCCATGTGTTTCTGTTGGAAAGCAGTAAAGTGATTTAATATTCTATCTCCCTTCTCCATATATGAGCACATAGATTTGTCTCATATGCCCTGTATTACTGTATTATTATTCTCAGTGCCTTATTATCACTGCTATGTGTTTACATGCAGCCAATAATCCGATCATTATCAGATTTCTGCAGTTGTCTGATTATTCAAACGGTCATGTAAACAGCACACACTGATTTCTTAGATCGGACTAAGGTCTAGAAATCTCATTAAGAGGCTGGATTTTAGCTCAGTAATCAGATTTCTCACTGTACGTGGACTCAGATTTCTTTTGGGTTTCTCAGTCTGAGCATGTGTGAAAACAGACAGCGGCACTGGAAATAAGCGAGCAGCGTCGCCGCGAGACGCAGCAAAACACTTTTGGAGCGACGCTGAAACCAAATACATGCTTGGCGAAAAGAAGGGTTTAAATATTCTTCATCATCTAGATGATGTATGTTCATATTTTCAGGTGAAGTGGTGCATTGTTGGAAAAAAAAACGAAAAGGCATGAAGTTTGAGTTTTTTACACTGAGTTTGAGTCACGTCGTCTTCTGCGAGTTTCTTGGCTGGTTGTAGAGCAGAAATCTGATTACTGTCCGACTCGCGTAGACCCGGAGCTTCCTCACTATCTGAGCGCTCAAGCGCATGTAAACATGTTGATCGGATTACTGAGAAAATCGGACTTTTCGCAGTTACCGGATTATTAAGCGCATGTAAACACAGTGCTTGACTAGATTCATAATTTGGGGGAACCAGTCTGGGCCAGCAAAGAGACAGCTTTTTCCCAGACAAACAATAGTGTGCAAAAGTCTTAGCCAGCCATGAAACAGTAACATAAGATATCCCAGAGGAAAGAAAGAGTCTACAGGAGTTCTCCTCATGATCTCATTTACTTCTCCTTAACGTAGTTAACTCCTATTTGAAATCAGGCTGAGACTTCAGTGGTTTGAAAATATCGTCTCAAAAACCTTTAGTGTCTCCGCTCAGTCATACGGGGATCATATTTACATATCAAAGCATAAAGGTCTCATCATTTTCTTATCCATCTCAGAAATCTTTCAGAAGTCCATCAGTGCAGGAGACCTCAAGCTTTCTCATGTGTCTGTTCATCTTTAGAAAGACAGTTTTCCTTTGGGATAACGTTGCAATAAATACACAAACATCAACAGTAAAAATTAAGAAGAATATGTTGTCAGTAAGAGTATCAACGTTAAAATAGGTTAGAAGAATATAGTTCGAAGAATTCGGCCCTTATTCATCAAATCTGAGCGTAAATTTCACCTCCAGTTTGTTATTCATCAGATTCGTCTTTGGCGTACGCATACAATCAAACTCACGTCTGGTACGAGGGCGTAAATTTGAGTGTAATAGTGTAACAACCAGAAACAAATGCTAGATTTGTGGTTGGGTGTACTTATATTACATGCATGTAGATTAGGTGCTGTTAGGCTGGCGCTTGATTTCACGCGCCAACGCTGGTCTCTTTATTTGCGCTCAAATCTCTGCTCGTTTTTACATTGTATGAAAGTTTCATGATTCAGACGCAGAGCAGTTCATCCGATGTTGAAGATGGGCAAAGCGGAGCTCTTTTTTACGCAACTTTGATGAATGAGGGTCAAAGTGCTTTTTTTTTCTCTCCTAACAAATAAACGGTATCTTTAAGTAGCTTTGGCTCCTTACAGACAACATGTTAGAACATTTATCAATATTTCGTTCATCCTTATTATCTGCCTTCCTAGCTGTCTTAACTCAATTAACTGCACCGTTAGTGATGTCAAATTTGTAGATTTGTAAAGATTGTCACATGATATCAACCTACATTGAGTATACGGAGGATCATGTTTGTTGTGGTCACTTACTTGTCCAGTACTTAGTGGCTTGATTTGGGCTACTGAGAACACTTCTATCCCAAAGGATATGTTGGAATAATTGCACAGGATTGAAATAACCTGGGGTTATTTCTACAGTTCATTTTACAGCAGATAAAAACTGCTGCGGATCTTTACAGCTGCAGGAGTCTGCGTTCAATTAAAGTTTTGATTGGACAAACTGACAGACTCAAAAAGACATTACAGCACCTCCTAATATAAAACTAATCTGGACGGTAAAAAAATAAGAATTTCAATACAGTATCAAAAAAAGAAGGAAATGAGCATCTCTCAGTTACCATTTTTCATGGAAACCACTACCAATAATCAAACTAGGCACGTGAGTGCATCCTATCAGAGAACTTGGAGGGTGGGCGGGGCTTATGCAATGGACACACCCTGTCCCAAACAGCTGCCAGTGCTCAAAATAGCATACTGTGTACTGTACACTGCACCAGTATCTACTGTACACTGAATACTACTCTTCATCATCAGTACACATGACAACAGCCGTGTGCCGTACTACAAAGCAGGGATGCGACCAGACATGAGGAACTGAGCCAATCTGACCCGTCTCCAAACCCGGCCCAATTTCCTTACCCCTCCTGTCACTGCTTAGCAACCGTTGCTAGCTGCTTTTCAGCTCCTTACCAGGGCATGTGGATATATGTTGGTCTAAATATGTGCCAGGGTGTTATTTTCTACCCACATCCAAAGCCAAAAACTTTAAAAAACGTCCTCATTGAGTGTTAAGTCTGTGGAATCCAGGGACACCAAGGTTTACAACATTTGCTAAAAGGTCAGTTATTTTATCGTCAACATGCGATAAGCGGTGTAAAAACATGGTGTGCAGACTGTTCAAATGAAAACTTAAGTTACTATTTCATTAGTTTAGTTCAGTTTAGAACCAACGACTGTTTGCACACAGGGGAATCTGACTTCCGCATTTAACCCATCTGTGCAGTGAAACACCCACACACTAGGGGGCAGTGAGCACACTTGCCTGGAGCGGTGGGCAGCACTATTCACAATGCCCGGAAAGCAGTCGGGGGTTAAGTGCCTTGCTCAAGGGCACTTTAGTCATGTACTATCGGCTCAGGGGATTGAACCAGCGGCCTACTGGTCACAAGGCTGGTTCCCCAAACCTCCGGTCCACGACCGGCCCTGTCTCGACCGGCTTGTCTATGCAGTAAGTTAACAAGACCACCACAGAAAACTGATGGGGCTTAAACTTTGCTCTGAGTGCAGTATAATTTGGACAAATGAGCCTTTTCCAATTTGCGGTCATTTATGTATTCATACAAGGCTGAATTCAGGGCTATTATAATGCTTGAGGGCTAAACATTGGGGTTAAATCAGCGGTTATGTCCTTGTGAAATGGCCATGTTTTTGATCTGAGCAGAGCGTCATCTGGGTATCTTCGGCATACTGGAGAAATGTTGGTGATATCTTGCATTTTTCTTATTATTTCGCCAGGAAATCAGTACATAAGCAGCACGTAGTAGGTTATTTCGAACACAGCCACTGCCTTCTTGCCCTAAGAGCTTATAAATTCTAAGGTTGCAATATTTTATGCGGCCTATGTTAATATTTTGCGACAGAGCAGGCACATAAAAAGATCTGAGAACCATTTGAGAAGTGTAGAAATTAAGACATTAACACATAAAATATCAAAAACCATATTGAATCTTGACCACATCAGAAACCCGATAAAAAGTGGATCATTACCCCTCTACAGAACACAAGAAGACAATATTTCATGAACTGTCCTCGTCTCCAGAGCTGTCTGCTCTGACAGTCATGGTGGAATCATTGCCAATCATGATGTACTTTGCGTTCTGGATGTGGATGCTGGATGGTGGCTGAGGCCACCCAGTGCCACTACCATGAGGAGGTGTTGGTTCCTGCCATTGTTGAGGCACTGGCCCAAAAGGCTGAGCTCCTCCAGAAAAAGGCGGGTACCATTGTTGTTGTGAAGCGCAAGGATGTAAGAGACGTTGCTGTTGCATTAGCAGATGCATCCTCTGTTTCTCTAGCTCTACTACCTTTTCACATTCTCGGATGAAGTCTTTATGGCGTCTGTTTTCATCCTGTAGTTGCTGTTTCTTTTCTTGCTCCTTCCTGAATAGCAGCTCCTGGTTCCATATCTTCTTCTGGATCCGGATCTTGTCTGGATCCAGAACTTTCCTAGCCATGATCTCAAATCCCCTGTCGTTTTCTTTCAATGGTAATTTGGTTCTCAATACCATACGTAGCTCAGTGGATGTCAGGCTGTTGTCGCGGGGCAGCAGCGGGATGACCGTGTTATATTTATGAGGTTTCTCGATGGAGTTTATGAGAGCAGAATCTGCATTCATCTCATTCAAGCGAGTGTTGAAGTTGGGCGTTAGCAGCAGCATAACGTAGGCCGAGTTGTTTATGGCGTCCTCCACGCACCGGAACGGGGACCGCCCCGGTTCTGCAAAATCTTCAGCAAAAGTGGCTCCGGTTGTTGATGATGTTCTCTCCAGCCTGGCCTTCAGCCGTGCTGCTTCTTCAACATCTTCTGGAGCGTGCAGGATCACGAAAGCATAAAACATCTCCTCCTCATCTTCTGCACTTTTCCTTTCAGAGCTAAAACTGTCCATCTGTTCAGTGCTTTGCACCGAGGCAGATTTCGGTGGCTGGCTTGCTAATTTGCTAATCGGCTGCGCTCCCAGCTTACCACTGCCGCTAGTTATGGATGAAAACGCATCCTCCACACCAGACACTGCACTTCTGGATGTTACCATCTGACAGGTTCCCAGCATGTCTGTGCACTTGGTGACCTTAGCAGCCATTGACTCTGCAGGTTGGGCACCTCGTTGCAGAGGCCTGGTAGCAGAAGCTCTAGAAAAGTTTGTTACAGCTAGTTTTGTTTCTTCAGGCGGGATTGAGGGATTTATCTGTTTCTTTCGGTCATTCCTACTTTCTGGAGGAGTCTGCAAAGGCAGGGGTTGTGATTCCCTCTCATTACTGGCTGTGGACACGCTGATTTCAAGGCTATAAGAAGTGCAGGTAGAGGCTGAGTGCAGAGAAGACGGGTTGCTTTCGTCCATATCAGCCGGGCTGGTTTCAGCTTTTAGCGTGCTGGCATTCCCGCTAAACAGCTGATCGGAGCAAGCCGTGTTCTGGTGTCCAGCACCAACTAAGGCTCCTACGTTATTTTTCTCCGTGTTTCCAGGCACAGAGACCGTTCTTTCCAACGAATTGTCGGAGGAAATTTTAAACCTATTAGCACTGCTGCTAAACGGCAGGCTGGAGCTAGCCACGTTCTGAGGTTCCGCAGTAGCTCCAGATCCTCCAAACACTCTCTCAGTCTTTCTTGAGCCTGAGAGCGTCCTTCCAGACAAACTGCCACCAGCTTCGGCTCCTGATACATTAGCAGTCACACTAATCGGCTGGTTGGAACTACCCATGATGTGATGCTCAGCACCCGAGAGTGGTCTTTCAGATGGACCGTCAGAGGAAAGCGTAGACCCAGTGTTGGTGTTTGTGCCAGCCTTTGTTCCTAGTGTTAGCTTCTTCTCCTCCAGAGGCCGGCTCTCCTCTGCCATCGTGTTCCGAGTGTAATTAGAAGGTCCCCCAATTTTCAGACGTAATATCTGCCATCTTAACTCGACTAGCAGCACTGGGACATTGATTTATCCATGCCGATGAATCTGAAACAGAAAAAGATCACTTTCACTTTCATTATTACATTTACCCTCCCATTCTTAGCAGGACTGCTGTCAAAAAGGTGCGGCCTACATTATATTAAATGGCCTCCTGTGATACTGTGAGAAAGCCAGAGACGACCGGTTGTTAAATTAAAAGACAAAAAGTCAAAGAAAGATTTCTTGGGAGATGTAAGATAATCCCCTTCATAAGGAAGGAGAAGAGAGTAAAATAATTGAAAAATGATTTTTCAAAACTGTTCAAAAAATGTGAAAAGCTAAAGAGAAACTGTGACTCCTAACAACTACCTGGAAGAGCTGGTCGACAGTAAAACTGCCCCATCAGATAAACAGCACTGAAAGCTTTGATCTCTGAGAGAGAGGAGAAGGTCAAGCTGCTTCAGATCTGAAAACATCCACAGGTGTTTCTGTCCATCCTTCCACTACGAGAAGACCACTCAGCGCTGTGGGTCTGAAAGGATGTGCAGCTGATCAAGAAGAACCTCGCTGAGAAAAGGAGACGGACACATCAAACAAAGAAGCTGAACGATGGACTGACCGCCCCAGAGTCCAGACCTCAGCACCACTCAATGGGTTTGATCACTGCAGAAAATCATCAACCAGCTTCTAAGACTGAACTTCGGAGGCGTGTCTGCAGATTCTTCGAGGAGCTGAACGTGAGTCTCCTGAGAAGAGTGGAAACTGTTGCGCTACAAACTAAACATTCTGATATTATACATTTAGTTGCTCAGACTTTTCCAAATGTATGTTTTTTGTTTTTCACTCTTAATGCTAAAAAACGAACAACTTGTACTTAATGACCATTTTGACCTCAGTGTTGAAGTTGGGCGTTAGCAGCAGCGTAGCATAGGCCGTAGATCCTCCACGCACCGGAACGAGGATCGTCCTGGCTCGGCTAAATCTTCAGCAAAAGTGGCTCCGGTTGTTGATGATGTTCTCTAAAGCCTGGCCTTCAGCCGTGCTGCTTCTTCAGCATCTTCTGGAGCGTGCAGGATCACGAAAGCATAAAACATCTCCTCCTCATCTTCTGCACTTTTCCCTTCATAGCTAAAACTGTCCATTTGGTGGTCTCTGACTTTTGCACAGTACTGCATATTCACAGGCCAGTAATTCTAAAATTAACCATCTCTGCATAAAAGTGGGGAGATGTGCATGTTCTGTACGGTGTTCTTTCATCCAGTCCTTCGACAGAGCGCAAATTCAGGTTAAAGCATTTATATGTTTTATAGACTTGGGGAAAATTCAATTTATATTAACTGTTTGAAAGACTTACACAAAATACTGATGTAAATGAAAGATTCCCAAAATTAAAATATCTTGTATTATGCAGGATAAAAACATAAATAAAGTACAATATGGCCTAGCATAGTGGAGCAAGTGCCCTAAAACAAGCTTCCTCAGTAGAGCGTAAGAGGAAAGAAACACTTTTTAGGAGGTGAGTGAACTTATGAACTTCCCAAGGCCGAATGGCCAAGATGGAAAAACACCACCAATCATGCTAGGATGTGTTAGGATGTGCCTGGTACATTGTCTTTTTTAAGAAATGATACAGACCAGAGTTGGATATAATGGTTTCCCCATGATTCCATATGTTAGACGTATGGACATCAATTTGGACATAATGGTGGTGTCATGAGATCAGGAGATAATAAAAAAAAAAGGGGTGGGGTGACAGCACCCCATCCTTACTGAGGGTATAAGGTATGTGTACAAACCCTGTGTCTATGTGAGTGCCGCCCGAGGGCCATTCTCCATACTCAAAAAGGAATGAATGACCTGCATTTCTGAAATTTCTGAAGTCTTCTCGTAATTTTCAGTTCGTCTGATTCTTTTATTTTCTTTCAACAAACTGTTAAATTCGTCTTATTTTATCAACCATAAATAACACCTAGGCTTAGTAGTCGAATAAGTGTCGAGCGACGACAATACTGACATAATAACGAACATATATACTAAATATACAGTTGCGTCCAATAATATTGAGACAGCAAATTCTATCCAAAACACAGACACATTAAAATCTCCTGAAATACAAGGTGACATTCTGCATTTGTTGATTACAGGTCGCATGGGACTCAGTGCCTGCAATGTAATTCATTTTCTCACTAAAGATTACTTTTGTAGTTAATTTCCAGTCGAGTTAAAGTCGAGACACCCAAGGTAAAATATCACTCCAGTAAAAGTAGAAGTTCCTCCCTTTAGACCTCCACTTGAGTAAAAGTACTAAAGTACTTAAGTATAAAGTAAAAGTACTAAAAGAGTAATTCTGGCTCTGATGTCCTGTTATCATTTTTATAACCAGACTGGCTTCATGAACTCATTTCAGGTGAAAGTCCTCCAGCGTCTCTCTTGGTAAACCAGTCTTTTAATAGAACGTCATTAATTAGTGACGCTGACGTCTATTAAAATGATCAGAAGCACAAAACACTGAAGGTAAACAGTTTCCATCAGGGAGAACCGAGTGGCTCTGAAATCACTTTTTACACACAAGCAAAGTTTCAGTTTCAGATTTATTTACAACTTAGTTCCAAGTTTAAGTTGAATAAAAACTGGCTTTAAACTCAGGATCACAGATGAGCTCCTTTACTATGTTGATCTGTAGGCGTCTGTTCATAAACATAAACCAGCCCAAACTCATTTACTATAAAATGAAATGGTGTTTGTAGAAATTCAGAAAAAAGCCGCGTCAGTCTCGACTGCATATGTGGACATATTTCTATATTGTGCTCTATTTACACAAAGTTAGGTTAGTTCATCATTTATGTTGAACAGACTCTCCCAAAGTTTTACGCTGCTGCGCTGACGTTGAACCGCGTGCTGCACTGGGTCGGTATGACCAACAGGTCAAAACCAGCTCTAAACAAAGTGACCGCTGGGCCCTGATTGGTGCTCTGGCTTTGCGCTTCTTTTGTTTTGACATGTTACGTTTTTATACACACAGAAACCAAAAGGAACGACAGATTTCTCAAAATGTAGGAGGAAAAAGTCGGATATTAGACTCTGAAATGTAGTGGAGTGAAAGGAAAAAGTCGCCCAGAATGAAGAAACTTCAGTACAGATACACCAAAAATACTAAAGTACAGAAACTAATTACATTTACTCAGTTACTGTCCAGCACTGCTAATGTTGGACATTTCGTGGTAAATTAGAAAGAATATGCATGCAAGCATCAGCTGATACTGGACCGAACAAGACTTGCTTAATGTGTTTCCTGTTACCTGATGGCCCAGAACACCTGGACGTGCCCTGTACCTGTTTTTTTTAATCCTCACCTGTAAACAGCCAAGTAAAGAGAAAGAGAGTCATTTTTCGAATGGAAGGAGTTTAGATGAACTAAAGTGATTCCAGTCAGGGATAAAGAGGAAGAGAGGAACAACCAAAATGACTGTTTTAACTACTTTTAGACACGTAGGAACCGGTGTTCTTACAAAAGTTTTTGATTTAAAGGGGAACTGCGCCAATTTTTCAAAGGTTCGGCATCGTTCAAGGGCTGAGATGTAAACAGTCCTCCAGAGAGGTTTGGTATGAAATGCTGTGCTGTAGAGAAACTTGACGAGTCTGCAGTTCTGAGAGTCTAAATGCCTCTTAAAGCCGCCTCACTGAAATTTATTACTAGAAATAGTTAGGTCTACGCTGCCCCGATGCCCGAGACGCTGCTCTGTGACAATCTTTTGGCTTAAAACTCTTTTTTTTATAGACTCTTGGCAGAGAGATACATGCAGGACATAGTGAGATAAAACAGTCCCTTGAGTTTCCCCCCCCCAGATTTATCTCCATTTAATAATCATCACTGTTACATTTGCATACTCAAAGGACTCGAGGCTATCTGGTAAATAAAACCATTACACCTTGCTGGAAAAAACAGAACAGACCGGCAATCATGCAATGCTGGTCTAAGCTGGCTTGGTGCGGTCTGTCTCTGGTTTAGTTGGCCACCCCAGCAAGGTCATGACATAACATATACTGGTGACCAGCCATGCTGGTTTTTCTAGCAGGGTAGTTGCACTGGAAACACTGCAACTCCTGAAATTCAAGTAAGAGTCACTGAAGCAGCCAAACCACTCTCAACGGCTTTGTTCATGTCTTGACGACTGTACGACGTGGAGGTTTTCAAAAAAATTGGTGGAATTAACCTTTAATATATTAGGAATAATATTATAGTCCAGTTCCCTGGAATCTAATAAACATACTGGAATTTGCTCCCATTATATTGCTTCCTGCATATAATGATCCGTCATACATCAGATCTGGTTTCTTCTTTGAGATTGTGTTGAATTGGCTGGTCGAAGTTCAGCTGCATTCAAAACACAACATATGCTGGTGGCCGGCCATGCTGGTTTTTCTAGCAAGGCATTTGCACCGGGAACCTTGCAACACCTGGTTCCTATCGCCAGCACCGCAAAGAAATCCAAGTAATGTTCTCAGAGGCATTTTCAGCCAAGCCACTCTGGTTGTGTTGAGATCTTGACGACCTTGAGGTTTTCAAAAATTGGTGGGCTCCCCTTTAACATATGGCTGTTAACCCTGCATCTCCACAGTGAAAACTTTACAGGAGAAGGAAAAAAAACAACTTTTAATGGAAGTCAATGGAACCAGACGTCATTCTGAGCCGCCTCCTTTGGTCCACTCCTCATGAAACGTACACACGACGTAAAGCCCGACAGGTATTTTCAGATGATGTCAAAAACTGAAAAACGGAGATAGAAGGTTTTTCCTCCAACTACAGCGATAGGCGGAATAAGATTAATGCCTAATTCCCTGGAATCGCATTTCTGGGATTTGTATCAAATGTGTGATCAAATGGGTTCATTTATTATTATTATTATTATTATTTATATTGCCCCCTGAGTAGCATGATGTGTCATCCATCAGATTTGCTTTCTTTTGTCCCCACAGAACTGAGATCATATTAAATTTCTCTGTGTTTCTATGCAGAACTAAGACTATACTGATTTCTATGCTGGTCTAAGGTGGTTCAGCTGGTCCCCCAGCATGGTCATACTGGTTGACCAGCAGACCAGCATACCAGCATCCAAAACACTTCATATGCTGGTTTTACTTGTGACCAGTATAATAACTTGCTGATAACTTGCTGACCAGCCTACCTGCATCCGAAACACAACCTGCTTTGGCTTTGCTGGTGACCAGCCATGCTGCTCTGTGCTGGTTTGCCTTATCTGGGTAAAATAAACAGCATTTCAGCGTCATATGACACCGAATATCACACACAGCCGACACTGTCAGCACTCAGACTCTACAACAGACCCCAACACAGAGCCACAATGAAATAAAGAGACGAATCTCTCCGGGAAATGAAACGTACCTCTGATTAAAAACAAGCTGCTGAGCTTCACCTTCTGTGCAGAAACAGGAAGAGGAAAGCAGTCTGACATCACAGGGTCAGAGAGCGAGTGGGCAGAGAAGTTTCCCCCAAACAAACCCCTAAAAACTTAGCGACTTAAGTGTTTTATCCCACTCAGAACCCCTTCCTGTGAAGAGGCCCACGCCAAAACATCCATTCACGAGTTTTCACGTAAAGAAACGCGTTTGTTTTCACAGACTGAACTTTTCAGTGTGACCACAAGGTGGCAGCAAGTAGCCATGAACTAAAAGCAGAACAGCTACAGTTTGACCATTACCAGCTCCACTGACCACACAGGATCACAGTCACAGACTGAAGTCCATCTGCTTCTCTGATACTTTGTTACCCTGCGCTTCAGTGGTCCGGACACTCCCCCACCCCCTGGCATGGTGGTGTGTTAGTGTGTGTTGCGCTCGTGCGAGTGGATCAGACACTGCTGGAGTTTTTAAACACTGTGTCCACTCACTGTCTACTCTATTAGACACTCCTAACTTGTCGGTCCACCTTGTAGATGTGAAGTCAGAGACGACAGCTCATCTGCTGCTGCACAGTTTGTGTTGGTCATCCTCTAGTCCTTCATCAGTGGTCACAGGACGCTGCCCACAGGACGCTGTTGGCTGGATATTTCTGGTTGGTGGACTGTTATTTTATTTCTTTATTAATTATTACTTATAATAACCAGTGAGTCTGTGGTTCCTTCTTTGCAGCACTGGCAAAGAAAGAAACTGTGGCCTACCACCCACCCTACAGCAGTGGTCACTCAGCCTCCTCCTGGAGATCTTTACTGCACAGTTTAGGTCCAACCTTTATCTAATATGCTGCCTTCCCCATTAGCTAACTTCAGTGCATCTAATCCAGCCAATCAAGAACTTTCTGCTGGAGCAGGTAAGGAGGATCGGGGGTGGGAACTAGAGTCCACAAGAAGGTAGATCTCCAGGACCATCTTATATAATCCATCTTATCAGCTCCACTTACTGTATAGATGCACTCTGCAGTTCTACAGTTACAGACTGTAGTCCATCTGTTTCTCTGATACTCTGTTACCCTGTTCTTCAGTGGTCAGGACCCCCAGGGACCCTCACAGAGCAGGTACTATTTGGGTGGTGGGTCATTCTCAGCACTGCAGCGACACGCACGTGGTGGCGGTGTGCTAGTGTGTGTTGTGCTAGTATGAGTGGATCATACACAGCAGTGCTGCTGGAGTTTTTACAATGGACAGTGAGCATAGAAACAAGGAGGTGGTCATAATTTTATGCCTGATTGGTGTGTAATATAGAAAATATAGGGGTTATAGAAGTACTAGAAGAAGTACTGCAGAAGTATTATAGTTACTTATAGTATTACTATTTTACTTTCTGTAAGGATAAACATAGAAAAGCACTACCCCACTGAAGAGGCCAAGCACTATCAGGTTCAAAACCTGTTGGTTTTGATTCCTAATAGGAACTGGCTGAATGGTAAATATTGACCACTAGTTTCCTCTAGAACCCATATGTCAAACACAAGGCCCGTGGGCCAGATCAGGCCTGTGACACAATCCTGTACAGCCCGCAAAGTATTTAAATTTTCTATTCATATTAGCCTGTTTCACAGTGTGCTGCACTACAGTCCCCAGCATGCACTGCAACGTAATGCGTGCTCAGACTCTCCTAACCTCAAATCAGTCTATGGGACAGCGGCAGAGAACTTGCAGAGAGGAGAATTGCCACTCTGTAAAGTCTTGCTGGTTTCCCAAACTCTAGAGGGCGCTCCCGAGCGAGTCCAAACTGACTGGGTTAAGATGGAGAAATCCTACTTTATAAATGCTTAGATATTTTAATGTAAAAGAATACAATCTTTTCCTGAAACAGAAGCATGTTAAACATTTTAACACTGCTGTTTTATTTTTAAGAGCTTTTAAACTCAAGCTATAGGACATTAAAACAGCACCTCATGTGTATTCATGACGTCAGTGAGCACGAACAGCCAATGAGCTTCTCCGCTCGCCAATCGATCAGCACTCAGTAGCAGTAACGTTAGCGTCCTGCTGCCCAAAACCTGTTTGCTGTAGAAAAAAGGAAACGCACAGGTGAGATTTCTTTGCTTTTCTTAGTGATACACATCATTTCACTTTCTAAAATGAAAGAAACATTCTGGGCGAGTGATTAGAAAGTATTTTAACTTTCCGTTTTTAGCCCTTGAGCTCCATTCACCCCCATTCATTGAGGACTCAATTGTGGGCGCCCTCTGCTGTTTAGCAGTCCTGTTTTTGATATAACAGGGGAAATAGGAAGTGGCCAGGCTCCTCATAAACCAGCTCTGACAGCGGTTACAGCTTAATCCGGCACAACTCTACAAAATTCCACACCAGTCATGTCACCAAATGCACTAGCTGCATTTTAACCAATATGAACTCAGTCATAGGTCACCTGCTAAACCATTAGGACCCTGACATGAATCCATCTGGAACACACAAATGACCATTACTAGCCATTACATAATGTTACAAAACACAAAACTTGGTTTCTACGACTGTTTTCAGGCTCGTGGAGTCCAAACAGACACCAGGTAGTCAATAAAGAAAGGAACACAACCCACTGTGGTCGATAAACTGAGCTTACTAGTGAGGTGGGGTACGCCAGGCTGTGGTGGGTAGATAGGAGAAACAGAAGATATTACCCGGGTCCAGCAGGCTGAAGAAGGTAGGATAGGCCGCTAACTGGAGGGTGGGGGAAATAGTGGAACAGAAATATGCACATTTTTTCAGTTATATGTACTTTTAAAGCGTCCGTTTAATTTATCGTACTCTAACAACTTGAGGATATTGATGCTGTTGACTTAAAGGCCCAAATCATCTGTAAATATGATAAAAAATGATGCTTATTTAAGGTCCCACGTGCCTAAATGTGACTGTGTAAACGGGATATTCTGAATAACAGTGTCAACACGTGTTATATTTGTATATTGCTCTTTAATGTGGAAATTTTCACATGTGTAGCTTTGCCTTTGAAATAAAAGCCCTAGACGGTCTAGAAGTACTTGCTGTTTGGCATGTGAACTTAATGGTTCAATGGAAAATGTGATCATTTCTATATGTTTGCACCAACATGGGAATTTGCATATGCTTTGCCTTTAAAACAAAGGCTTTAAATAGTGTGTAAATATATGAAATTTCTCATTTTGAGGTCAGGAGGAGCCAAACGTTACTCTTCAGCATGTAAACACGATGGCTTAATGGCGCTGCTAACAGCATACGCTACAGCTACGGTTATAGTAGAAGTCTGCCTGTGAAATAAATACCGGTCCACAAATACGAGGTTTCGAGGCCACGGATGGCCAAATGTTCCTCAATTTAGCGCATAAACATAACAGTTTATCGAAATTGTGTGTAATATGGCCCACAAGCTTGTGTCGTTTAACGGGGATGTGTGGCCGCTCTGCTCTGTCTGCTGGGCCTTCACCGTCCGCTCGTTCTCGAAGGCCCGCTCAAGCACAAAAGGCAGACGGCTTTGCGTTAAATGTTAGTTTGAATCCACGTTTGAGACGAAGGCGAGTGCTTCTGTGAAGGCTAAGGCGTAAATAACGTACTCCGCCATTCCGGCGGTTCTTTATGGCCTCAACGACTTTACAACTCCTCAGAGTGTGCGCGTGACACCTCTTCCCGCCAATCGCTACAAAGCACGCGCCGCCACTTCACCGCGACCCGCGGCGGTTGGCGGCGGGTTAGTCGTTTTGGTCGCCCGCACTCGGCAGATATTTGGACATTCTGAACTTAAAACGCCTTAAAAGACATCGTCTGGCCCTTTCATGCGCTTCACGTTGCGTTAAAAGCGACAACGAAACGTAAAAACAGACAAAGCCGCGCCGTTTCGCCGCTCTTTAAACACTACCCGTGTGTGCCAAGAACCCTCATTAGCATACTCTCGCGGGAAGCTGTAGCGTAAACGTGCGCTAACACGAGACCTCGATTTCGCGCGCTGAGGCTAAGCTCCGGTCAGTCGCTTGATTGACGGGCGTTCGGGCCAATCGGCACGCGGATTCGGACTCCAGGGAGCCAATGAGAGCGCGACCTGCGCGCCATTGAGGAGGGGAAACACTTTGTTGAACGATTTTATTGATTCGAGTAGTGAATCGTTTATGAAGAGGAGGTTATGAAGAGCAGCCTCTCCGCTCCAGGCACATTTTTATTGAGTTAAATTCACTTTCCCCCACCCGGTTTTCGAGAGGACGCGAAAAAAGAGGTAAGGTTGGCTACCCCGGGTTTACTTTGGCGATATTTAAAGGAGCGGTCTCTGAAGCTCGGTGGTACTGTTAACGTTAACTTTCTCGCCCGTTTTCTCCTTTCTTTCCCTCGCTGAAGTGCCGTTTTCGAGGTGTTGCCGGTGCTTAAACCAACTATCTTGTTGCTTTTTAGTTCCTTTACGCCCCCCGTATCTGTTAAATGTGCGCTTTCTTTCACACAGAGCGTGTTTTTGTCTTCCTCAGTGAAGCTAATGTCAGCCTTCCAGCTGGCTTGGCGTGGTGTGGGGCGTCAGTGTGGCATCTATGAAGCGGAGCTACCTGTATGCTTATTGGGAAAAAATGGCTTGTTTATTTCACACGAAGCGCTGAAAAAGCGTCTGTCAGGTCAGGGCTGGGACTCGGCTCTCCACTCTCGATAGTAACTTAAGGGGAAATGATGATTAGCGCGCTTTAACTTGGGAGGAGGAGCTGTAGTCACAAAGCCAGAGCCCCTACTTTTCCAGCCAGTCACTATTCGCGATTGAACGTTAAGCTTCATTTTTCGGCGGTTGAGAGAGGTCATGGTGCTGTTTTTATTCAACGATGGCCAAATAAAGACAATTTTCGTACAGAAAGCAATATTTTACGAATACTTTTAGTCTGAAGTTGGCTTCCTATTCGCCGGCTTGTTCGGATTTCCCGTTCCACCTTAAATGGTGCAGCAGTTACGTTCTGGCGCCTCAGTAATGTAGCGTTAACATGCTTTATTTAAGGTGGAACGTTGGAAACTCGAAAAAGGAGCTGGAGTGTATAGGAGGCCAAAGTCAGACTCGTCATGATGTATACTGTTATTTGCATTAGAGTCGTGGGGTTGTGTACATGCTGGCTCTGCAAAGTAAAATAGCTGAACTATTTTGATATCAGAGGTTAACATGTTCGGCTTCTCCTGGTCTTGGACCAGACATTTATCTGGTGAGGTTGTTTTCACTTCTGCAATACCTCTGGAAGCCGGAGGGCGGCGCCTGTCCGCATTTCCGCACACACAGGAGGGGCTTGGCTGAGAAAAGGTGTCAACAAAGCTTGTTTACCTGTGCAGTCAACTTTCTGCCCAGCTTAGTTTGTTGTGCATCCAGTCTCTTTAAAAATGCCTTTGCTCTGTATAGAACCATGAACACTTAAAGAACCTTTAAACGGTTCACAACAGTGGTGAAATGGTTCTCCAGAATGTCTTGTATACGGTAACCTAGAACCTTTTTGAAAATGGTTCTCTATAGCCCCAAAAATGGCTACTATACTTTTATAAGCTTGATATTGTAACAAAAGCAGAACCATTTTTGGTGCTACATAGAATGTTTTTTTAAAACGTGCTCTATGTTTCCACATAGACCCTTTCTCCATCAGTCAGATGATCTCTGGGTTCTAAAAAGAACCATAGATTTTTCTTTCTTGCTGAACGTTTTTTGTTAAGTTGTTTGCATATTTAGTCTCTGATGATCTGGGGAATGACTGTTACCTGATCTCCCCTTCTTGTATTGTAGAGCTGCTACCATGTGGATCCAGGTGCGCACTATGGACGGCAAGGAGACCCACCGGGTCGACTCCTTGTCGAAGCTGACCAAGGTGGATGACTTGAGGATCAAGATCATGGAGCTGTTCCACGTGGAACCCGAGAGGCAGAGGCTGTTCTACAGAGGCAAACAGGTTTGTCAGAATGTATGGGTGTATCGTGATGTCTCAATATGCCGTGGTTAAGTGTCGTCCTTGTGAGTTTAGGAAGTTTGACGGATTTGAGTCTTAACTTACTTCAACTAGCTCTGTGTACATGTATGCAGTTATTATAGGGCAGTATAGTTTTATGTGCCGTGTGTGATGGATCACTTCTGTTTTTGCTTCTGTGAATACTTGGAAGTAGTTTTAATCGCTACAGTATTGGAGGTTTTTTTTTTCCCCCTTCCATTGTTTCACTCTTTAAAGTTGAAACTTGCTGTATTCAAAAGCTGGAGCGCCAACCGTGAGTTTATCCAGTCGTTGCGTGACTGTGCTCCAATTCCTTATACAGCGTGCATGTAGTGAATGCATAAGATTGATACAGTTTCAGGACAGTACTTGAAAGTGTACTTTTAAAACGGCATATCAAAATGAAACTCATTATCTACCAAGCGGTTGGCGTCTTTAGTGGAAACCACTGTCAGTCAGAAACTAGGCGTGTGGGTGCAGCCTGCCAGAGAGCCGTGGCTGAGGAGGAGGTGGGGCTTGTGCTTCGCACTTTTGATCAAATGACTGGACTTTCTCAATTTTATTCGACTTGGTCATAATAAAACTTTCTAACGGTTCTTTTTTTCGGTGTGTCATATAGGGCGGTGAAAAAAATAAATAAATAAATGCAGTCTAGTGGTGAACTTTGGTGTGTTTTGGGTTTTATTTATTTTTTTCTTTGGTCTTCCATGAAGTTGGTTATGAATTCTAGAGGTTCTGGTTTTTGGGGAATACTTTGTTAGATGGCAGGTGCTGAAACATTTAGTTTAGAAAACCATTATTTACCTGGCCCAAGGTAATCTGTAGCTCTAATCAAGATATTTGGAAATTGGTGTTATGAATTGTGGCGGTTTTTTTTTTTTGTTTTTTTTTTTAAGTTAGGTGTTGGGTTGGATTTTGCAGGACTCTTATAGTTAATTCTCTCAAGTCTAGATAAACGTCAAGTTTTGACTGCGTTTCGAATGCTTTCAATGAGCTCAGTCATCAGATTCATGTGGGGAAAGGCTCTGAGGAACAACCTGTATTACAAAGTGGTTTTGTGCATGTTCTGTGCAGTTACAAAGTTCGACCAGAGAGGTCTCCAAATCCCCTAAATCTTGCATCTTGCTGCTTGATACACAAATATTGAAAATCAAATGTCAACCTCGGAATTAGAAATCGTGTTGAACTTAAATGTATTGCTTATGAGTTATGAAGTGAACCACGGAGTTGATCTTATTTATTTTCTGTTGCAGATGGAAGATGGCCACACCATTTTCGACTACAACGTGGGACTGAATGACATCGTTCAGCTGCTCGTGCGGCAGACTATGCCCCCCGTGTCTCTGCCTAAGGACAAGGAGGGAGAGCTGTCGGACTCGGACTCAGGTTGCGGCTCTGGTCAGAGCGAGTCGGATAAGAGCTCCACTCACGGAGAGTGCGAAGGCCAGAGCGCCGGAACCTCGGCTCAGGTGGATCTCATTGATCCTGGCTTTGGGTTTTATAAGGTGAGCCTTACTGTGCGGCTTCTTTTTGGTCTTCCTGCTCAGCGGTTGTCCTTAATCTTGATGTTTGTGTCCAGTCATCGTAATTATAGATAGAATTTGTTTTTTAAGCTCTCTACTTGAGTAAGGATTAATGATCGATTATTCAGTTAACCACAGGGAGGGGACTTTTGCTGATGTCCGTCTTTTCCGCTGCATTTAAACTTTCCTCTGTTTGGAGCTAATGGAAAGTGGAGAAGGGGAATAATGGCTTGAAAGTCAATACGGTCTTATTCAAAACACTAATGGTCTAACTTGCAAGGTTTATTAAAGCATTATAAGCGCTTTGACAGAACTGCTGGTCTGTTTATTTACTCCCTTATGTCCAGATATACTAATGAATTGTATTCACGTTCTTTACATTTTGACTGCAGTACTGTTTTCTGCTATACATGAGCTGCCCTTTATCTCATTGTTCAGGAAAATGGTCCTCTGTTTGTGTTTTCAGTCACAGCACGTGGACAATGTTTTCCTACATTGGAAATGTCATGTTTTGCTGTATGAGTAGGCAAATGAGTCTGGTGATCGCTTTTGTGGGTTTGTGTAATATTGTTATTGACTGTATTTCTCACAGATAAACGAGTTTGTGGATGCTCGGGACTTGAACATGGGGGCTTGGTTTGAGGCCAAGATCGTGAACGTCTCAAAGACTCCAAAAAGCAGCGAAGAAGGAAGCATGGAAACCGATGGCGAGGAGGAGATTCGCTACCACATCAAATATGAAGAGTGAGCTTATTCTCTTAATTTTATAAGTGAAAATTTTTTATCATGATTGTACATAAACTGATTTGACTTGGAAATGGGCTCAGTAATAAAATAATGTTTAGTAGCAGAAGCGTAAAGGAAGACTAAATTTCTCGCTTTGGAGATGAGAGCTGGGTCAGTTGGAACAGACAATATTTACTTAGACTCTAAAGAAAAACGAGCATCTCAAAAAATGGTACGGTTACAGGAGAATGCAAAAAAAATCTTTGAAATGAAAGTTAGAGGTTTTATTCAAAGCGTATTTGGGCATTTGTGTTGGTCATGAAACATTTTCATTTGTGTTGGGCATTTTTTTGGGAACAGCAGCAGTCTTAAAGGCGTGGCAACAGCCTGTTTACATCTAAAGGATAAACCCAGGTTGAAGATTGATCGTGTAAAAATGAATTGTCTTTTCTGTGTAAAACCACGCAAATGTTAAGTGTTAAAGGGGTCAATTGAAATGTAAAAAAAGTGGAATATGGGTGCTGCAGATTAGAGGTAAAGTACTATGTGTAAAGAAGTTGAAGTGATTTGAAATAGGAAATTGCACAGATCAGACATTTTAAGGAACTCTCTGAGATGTTGGAGGGTTTTTTATGTTCTCTGCAGTTACCCAGAGAATGGGGTGGTGCAGCTGTCTGCTAAGGACGTGCGTCCTCGAGCCCGCACCGTGTACCAGTGGCACCAGCTGGAGCAGGGCATGATCGTCATGGTGAACTACAACCCTGACGAGCCTAAAGAGCGGGGCTACTGGTACGACGCTCAGATCCAGAGGAAGAGAGAGACGCGCACCCAGCGAGAGATTTTTGGCAAAATACTACTTGGGTAGGTTGAATGTATTAAATTTAAGAGTATTTTTAACAGATCTGCAGATCTACCAGCCTAGTTATGTGTTTAGGGTAGGGTGGGCGTATGCTAAAGTATTGCACTAAATTTAGTTTTTTCCAATGTGATTTGGTACGATCTGTAATCCTACCAGTTAGAGAGCTTGTAAAAACAACCGGGTTGTAGTAACTGCATAATAGCCAAGTAGCTGATTGGATGTTTACTCATTGACATTATTATATAATAACTTCATGTTTTGGTCTTAAACAGCCGTTTAAATTGATTTTCAAACATACAATTAAAAAAAAAAACTTTTTCCCCCCAGATGCAAAATAAAAATGTTTTTTCTTTTTCTTTTTTTTTTGTTGTTGTTGTTTTTGCCAGATCAACGTTAGTCTAACGTCTGCTTTTGTTCAACAAATTTGATCTAGTCTCGTCTGAATGCTCAGTATTTTGACCAATCGCTTTCTTAGACAACAAATTAGAAACGGTTCCACTGAAGATCACTAAAGAAAGCTTAAATTAAAATGGGATGCGTGATGCTCATGCTGGTGACTGTACTGCAGGGATGCCGGCGACTCTCTCAATGACTGCCGGATCATGTTCGTTAATGAGATCTACAAGATCGAGGAGCCTGGGAACTCCGACGGATCTGCGGCTGCTTCTGACAGCCCTTTGAAGAGTGAGTTTTTCAAAGAGTTCTGGGTGGTGAATTTTAGTGTGTTGGTGACTTTATTCGCATTAGATGTCTCCAGGTGATGTCGCACATGACCTGGTTCCTTATGGATTGTTTGGTCCAGGTTGGAGGGGAAAAAAATTGCTGTGCAAAGTTTTGACATTTTGAAAGAAATATGATTGATGCCCGGAGTCACAAATGTTCCTATTTTGGTTCCTTTTTTTTTTTTTTTTTTTTTTTTTTTTATTTTAATTTTTAAATAACTGTAGCGATTATCTTGAATCTAATTGAAATTTCCACGGTGATCAGAGATCTTCAGAAGTGTGTGGTGTGGTGTGTTTACATTTTTGATGTAAGTCCTTTGGCATGTACAAAGTGTTTAATCCAGAGTTCATTTTTGCTTTCTGACCTTTTAAGTTGTCTTGAGTAGCTCTGGGAGATGTGGTTTTAAAACGAGATTCTTTTTGAAATGCTTCAAATGGGAAGAGCAGTTATTTGGACTAAACAGCCTTAATTGAAATGAAACTAAGCAGATTATATTTCTGTAGATTCAATGGTATAGACAGGTGTGCCTACCTGGCGAATTTCGTGAAATAAATGTAAACTATAATTTATACAAAGGTCTTGAGCATTAATCACTGATTCTCTGTGGCTCTAAATGTAGACAAATGTCAGTTTAATGTAATTATTCTGTGTCTGTGTTCAGGATCCAACGGCCCGGAATGTAAGCATTGCAAAGATGACCCGAAGAAGAACTGCCGCTGGTGTAACTGCCACATCTGTGGCGTGAAGCAGGACCCGGACAAGCAGTTACTGTGTGACGAGTGTGATATGGCCTTCCACACTTATTGCCTCAATCCGCCTCTCACCACCATCCCAGATGACGAAGACTGGTGAGATTTAGTAGTTATTAATTATGATTTGTTACTGGTTCTTGTCAGAATTGATATATTAGTGTTTTTCCAACTCCAGTCCTGGGCGCCCACTGCCCTGCACTGTTTCAACAACTCTCACATAGTCTCACAAAGCAAGGTCAAGAGAGACAAGGGGCCAAACTTGACTCTGACGAAGAGAACGGCTGTTATCTCGGTTTTGAAGACTAGCAGCCCAGGTTTGGATACCAAAGCTGTCATTGATCCTTACAAGCTTTAAGATGAACAGCCAAGCAGCAAGTAATTTTGTAAACATGTAGAATGTAAAGCATTTGAGAGTAAAGAGCGAAGCTGAATTTGAAGTAGTAATTGCTCATTATTATTATTAGGATGTTGTAGGGCTTGCTTTAAAAGCGAGATGCTTCCTATGATCGCTGGTCCAAGAACTTGACCTGCCCTGGAACTGGTTAGGTCTGCAGTCGAAGTTACCGTGGCAGCGAATCCTAGGAAAAAATCATCCGTTGAGACTGAATATCCAGGTTTAGATCCAACAAAATTAGCCAGCCAACTATAAATCCATAAATCCTGCCTTGTGAGGCATGAGTTAATTATCAAGCCTTTTGTGAGCTGTCAGGTGTGTCAAGGGCAGAGAATACCTGAAAATCTGCAGGGTGGTGGGTCCCAAGACTGGAGTTAAAACCATGCAACAGTTAGTTCCAACCACACGATCCAAAAGCAATAGAAATGTCACTTAAAGAAATAATCACCTGGAAAGTTTTGTCCTTATGGCAAACATAGCTGATTAGACACAAATATGTTTTGGCTTCTTTAGTTTTGCACTGGAACTCCAAGGCCTTTCTAACTAAAGTAACTGAGTCTAATGTCAGATATCGATCATTCGCCCCGGATGATCTCCGAAATCTTACTGAAAGAGCCGTGAGTGCAGCGACGCCTGACCTGCTCAGTCCAGTACGGGATGAATTTGACTATGGTGTTGATGTCGTCCGAGGAGGTTCATACTGAGCACTCATTTGCAGTTCACTGCATTGATCTGTACTGATTTACAAGTGAAAAGTCATTTTGAAATTGGATGAATTTTTCCTGAATCACCTTGTTGGAACTTGCTAGAACTTACTTGATGTTCAGTCTAACTTTTCTGTGAATCGTTCCTTTGAAACTGAGCGCAACCGTATTGGTGAACATGGGCAGTGTCCTTTAGCAGTTTCCCTCCGGGATCAGTAAAGATCTTGTCTGGCTGTATAGGTTCACTCGGAAATGGGAGGTTTGAGTGTCGTTCTAAGTACATAATCCAAGTTGTATTTCTCTGATGCGCAGGTACTGCCCAGAGTGCCGGAATGATGCAAGTGAGGTCGTTCTGGCGGGAGAGAAGCTGAAGGAGAGCAAGAAGAAAGCAAAGATGGCATCTGCCAGCTCATCCAGCCAAAGAGACTGGGGGAAGGTGTGTATTCAGAAATTGAATTTTTGGTAGCTTTCTCTTTTTACAGCTGCAGACACATGGCTAACAGCCACAGCGCAACCCGCGACGTTGGCTTTATTTGACCTGATGTGCCTTTTAATCCCTGGGTTCCTCTGCTCTGTCTGTCTGTCAGGGTATGGCCTGTGTTGGGCGCACCAAACAGTGCACCATCGTTCCCTCCAACCACTATGGGCCTGTGCCGGGAGTGCCTGTGGGTACGCTGTGGAAGTTTAGAGTGCAGGTGAGCTGTTGATTCCATGTATTAGTGCAACATAATACATACTTAAGGATTCGGTTTCGTCCTTTTGGTGTACGTTTTAATAACAAATAACCGATTTGTCACAACAGGTGAGTGAATCTGGAGTCCACAGGCCACATGTGGCCGGTATCCATGGAAGAAGCAACGATGGTGCCTACTCTCTAGTGCTGGCTGGAGGCTATGAGGATGATGTGGTATGCTGCTGTTATTATTCCTGATGTTAATAAATATTTTGTATACAGGGGAAGCTTGTGTCCCTCTGCCTCTTTAGATTTCACTCAAATCCATTTACGCATGTGTTGCTGAAAATGAACATGGTTTTTTGGTTACTACTTTTAATAAGTGATTTCCTACACTGTTAATACATTTCAGGATGATGGCAATGAGTTCACATACACGGGCTCCGGCGGTCGAGATCTATCTGGTAACAAGAGAACAGCCGAACAGTCCTGTGATCAGAAACTCACCAACATGAACAGGTCAGTAACGGCTAGGAAACGGCCTATAGGCACTTTTAATTAGTAATAGTGTTAGTTAAAATACTGAAGTGGTTCACAAGGAGGGCAATGTTGGGAATTATTGGGGGCAAAGGGTGAAAAACATGGCATGTATAACTTTATAAATGTAATAAATTGATATGAATTAACTCATAAACATAATAAATAGCTGTGAAACGCAGCCAACACTGCTCCCTTTTTGCCTTTTCATAGATGGCCTTTTCTTTTGAGTGAAACTGATTAATTTGCAAGATTTCTGCTATATGATTAAATCACTCATGGATGTTCTAAGTTTGTGCCTTTTTTGTCCACGAAATGCCCCATTTTGTGTTTTAATATTTTTTGTGAGGACAAAATTGCCACATACACGTTATTTTGTACTCTGAATGGGTAAGTGATTGCAAGACATGGAAGTGAGCTAGTTTATTTGGTGTGTGGGTGTGTTTCTGATTGATTGATTGATTGATTTATTTATTAAGCCAAAGTATTTTAAAGTTTCTAAGTGGTCTAACTAATTTTTAATAGTATTTAATTAGCTGCTTTTGGCTTTTTCTGGGCCAAACTGATGATATAACTTTTTTTTGCTTATTATAATACAGGGAGATTCACTCGAAAGAGGCCCTGAACGTTCTGTTGAAACTCCCGTTAGGATTCAGCAATCTGAGCTAAAAATTGAGCTACATACCTTTTGACGCATGTCTAATTTGATTGCGCTACATGCAATGCTGGAAGTGATATCTGTTTTCTGCCAGACACATTTCGGTGCGGTGCTCCATGTTCCTGGATGCGTCGGGAAGCATTAGAGAGGTTAAATGTCATGACATTCCAGCTTGTGCGAAGCTGCGTATATGGAGAAGCACGTTGCACATGTTTTGTTCAGATTGCCTTGTTCTAGCAAGAGTTACTACAGAATATTCAAGTGAATCTCAAAGTAGTACAAGGGGTGTGTATGTATGTATGTATGTATGTATATGTGTGTGTGTGTGTGTGTGTGTGTGTATATATATATGTATATATATGTGTATATATATATATATGTATATATATGTATATATATATATATATATATATATATATATATATATATATATATATATATATATATATATATATATATATATATATATATATCTCGCAGTGCCATGGTATCCCTGGTTACTTGGTAAATGAACAGTAAAGCTGCTGACTTAAAATACTTCTAATGGAAGCCTGTGGGCAGTCACTGAACTGGCTGAATGCTACAGGTGAGCTGTACGGAATCGGAATCCTTTCGGAGTGAAGTGTGTTAGACATCTGAGGGAATATCTTACTTGGAGCAGACACGCATGACATGTAGTGCACTACATAGACCAGACGAGTACACAATAGCAAATGTTCAAAATAACGGGACGGAAATGCAAGGAGTCAAAAAGTAGTACAAGGAGATTAGGTTGAAAAATTGAGTGTTCCTTTAAGTCCTGCTGCCGTTCTGATTGTCTTGTTGTTGCTGGGTTGGTGTTGCAGGGCGCTGGCTTTGAACTGCAATGCACCGGTGAACGAGAAGGATGGGGCAGAGGCCAGAGACTGGAAGGCGGGAAAACCTGTAAGAGTGGTGCGAAGCTCCAAGGGTCGGAAGCACAGCAGATACTGTCCTGAAGATGGGAACAGATATGATGGCATTTACAAGGTGAGTGTGTAATGGCATGTCTGGCATGGGTGCTGCATATTAAAAGGACGGAGTTTCATTGTACTTACCTAACTAGGACGCTGCACAGGTGAGTAACCGCTTGTATTATGTTGGCATAAAGGGCTATGCAGCTTATCAATATGGTCTTTGTTTACAGAGCAGGCAGGAAAAGAGAAGTGTGTCTCTAACGCTGATATGGCAGTACAGAAATTGTTAATCAACATTGAATACTACCATCACTTCATGGTTCAAAGTTCATGTTAGAAGTAGATCTTGGTTACGGTATAGTCTGTCATTTTTATATATCCTTTTTATTTTTTAACACTGCACTGAAATGTCCTTTTAATGGAGACTTGGTGACACTTTGTTTCATCTAAAAAGGACCAAACACTCGACGGACTCTCAGTAATGTCAAAAACATATGAGGGGTAGGATTAGGGGCAGGGTGAAGGTCAGACTTTGGATAAAGTTGGTAAGGTTAGGTTTTGTGTAATGGAAATAACATTTACATCTACTTGATGTTCTGTTGATGTTCCTTACATTAAGATGTTTACCTCAATGTGTTCAGATGCTTCGCTGCTGCTACCTCACTATGTTGTGTTGCTGATAATCTGTTAAGTTTACTTACCATCTACAAAGAACTGCTTCAAATAAAGCTACTGATAGGTCTTGTATGTCTCAACACCCCTGATCAAATGATATTGTTTATTTACTTGTTTGTTTGTTTGTTTGTTTGTTTGTTTGTTTGTTTGTTTGTTTGTTTGTTTGTTTGTTTATCTATCCTCTTCAGGAACAAACTTAAGTCATTTTCTCTGCAAATTTTACTGCACATCTTGTTAGTTTGCCGAGTTGAGTTTACATGAAACTGAAATTGTGCCATAATTTTTGCACAAACCTCTTACTTTATATATTTAATTATTTATACCCCCAGTTTATTAACAAACAGCAAGTGTGCATTAAAACATACAGAAGTGTGTTCTCTGTTGAGGATGTATTTAACCAAGCTTCACTCAACAAAGCACATCATTTGACCGGGGCATGCAAACAGTTGTGTATAGCTGTGTGTCTCTCCTCCGTAATTCTGTGAATTATTTTAATTTCCAGGTGGTGAAGTACTGGCCAGAGAAGGGCAAGTCCGGTTTCCTGGTTTGGAGATACCTGCTCAAAAGAAACGACGACGAACCAGCACCGTGGACCCGAGACGGCAAAGAGCGTATTAAAAAGCTCGGCCTAACCATGCAGGTAATGCGTCTTCACTTGCGCTATAGTGTGTGCATATATACAATGTCCAGAGTCTCTTTTGCTGCAGGGCTCTCTCAACATGAGCAAATGCAGAGAACACGAATGTGACCGTTTGGATGCATCTTCAGCATCTTTAGCCACTTGTTCTGCAGCACCATGTTAAACTATTCTCTGTCTGCAGTATCCTGAAGGCTATCTGGAAGCTGTGGCTGCTAAGGAGAAGGAAAAGGAGAATAAGAATGAAGAAGAGATGACTGAAACGCCTACAAAGGGCAAGAGGAAGAGAAAATCTCAGACAGGCAAGTGCACACTTCTTAAACCTCTTAAGACTGTAAATTAATTGGCATTGCTGCTGTTCTAATAGCACATACTGACTGACTTTAATGGCTTGTTTTCTGTACAAGCACCACTTTTCTTAAAAGGTTCTTGGTCTGGTTGGTCTTTAAGGAATCAGCTATTGAGGGGTTCTGTAGAGAAGCAAAAAATGTTTAGTGGCATCATCCAAGAACTCTTTTTGCCACCTCCCATTTGAAGTTGTTGATCTTTTATATTGGTGGTGTTGCTATAATTCATACTGTTGTCTATATTTTAAATCTGGCTTTGCATCTAATTTGATGTTATGCCTTCTTCAGTTGAGGAAGAGGAGAAACGCTCACCGTCCAAGAACACACCCAAGAAGATCAAAGTGGAGGCCTACAAGCTGACCAAAGAGCAGAAAGCCTTAATCAAGGAAGATGA
This sequence comes from Pygocentrus nattereri, assembly GCF_015220715.1. Classification (NCBI taxonomy): domain Eukaryota; kingdom Metazoa; phylum Chordata; class Actinopteri; order Characiformes; family Serrasalmidae; genus Pygocentrus; species Pygocentrus nattereri. The sequence goes on from NC_051225.1 coordinate 4,248,261, forward strand.
GCTCAATAAGAAACTCTGGGATGAAGCCATGGCATCTCTAAGCCTCGGACCAGTATGTAGTTCTTATAGCCAGTTGCACGTCACAAAAAGCTTCCGTTTCTTGCCAGTATGAGCTCATTTTGTCAAAGTCTGATCAAACATTACCCCAAAACTAAAGAAATCCAGAAGACTCTCTAAAGAAGACTCTCCTGCAGGGTTGGAAAATCTAAATTAATCACTACAAATTAAGCCATGTTAATAAGGAATGCCAGTATTTTGATCATTGGGGTTTGAACAGAGCAACTGTTAAAAGCCAAATAGGCATAAAGCCTCAGGATAATGATACAAAATTTGTTTAATTTAAATAAAAGAAAAGGGGCAGTACTTTAAGGTCCTCTGGCAGGTTTGGTGAGTTTGTACATTTTTAAATAAAGACATCTGTTACTTTTACAACCTTGAACTAATCTGCCTTAATGCCTTATGCAGATCTGTGCTTTTCAGAAACTGCACCTGCCTAAGGCCCAATCCCGTTTCCTACTTTTACCCCCTATTCCTTGTTTTCGAATATCACCTTTTCCCCTTGGAACAGAGTTACAGGGCAGTGGTTGAGATCTTCCCTCTGAAATGAGACCCTCAAATAAAAAGAGCATCACTTCATTAACAGCTACCTGCGCTGCTCTGTGGGCGACCCTGCCAACCTGCAGTGACAGCAGAGGAGGGGAAAGTTCAGCTCCTCACTGCTGGGCTTTAGTTACATTTAGGGATCATACGCCTTCAAAGGGGGGGGGCAGTTATTTATCACCAACCCCCCCCCCCCATAATTCTTCAGTGATATGAAGCTGAAACCTGATATTCACCAGCTTCTTCTAAGCAGTAGCAGTGAGGGGTGAAATGGGGTTCAATCACTGGCTCTGGAAGTGCACTAGTACTGTGAGCTGAACCCTGGTCACTAACCAGCTTTTGTGTTCCTGCAGCGATTCTTGAACAAAGTGGAGGAAATTTTCTTGTGTATCTGCTGCCAAGAAGTTGTTTATCAGCCCGTCACCACAGAGTGCCAACACAACGTCTGCAGGGTGAGTCGGAGACGCAAACAGTGGTGACCCCAGGGTGACTGCAGGGCTGCTTAGTGTTCAGTTGTCAAATTAATTTCACAGCTTTTAATGTTTAATTGGATTGTATGTGGCTTTAGATTTTAGGATGTGTGTATGTATGAACTTTTTTTATTTTTTTTTTACATCACCTTCGGTCACCTTACATATATGGACAATCAGTAAAGGTGTGCCACTTCAGAGTTGGCATCCTCACTCAAATTTGTTCTTAAATTGGCATTATACTGTTAAATTATACAGTGTTACATTGAAGATACCTGTGGGACATCCTGATAACTGTTTTACTTCAATGAAGTCTAAATGTTTCTCCAAATTCAGTCATTTATTGTTCTAAAGTTGTGTGCCATTTGATTTTTAAAGGAATGTCTTCAGCGATCCTTCAAAGCAGAGGTGTACACCTGCCCGGCTTGCCGACACGACCTTGGCAAAAACTACCAAATGACAGTGAACAAGGCCCTTCAAGCCATCCTGACCCAGCTCTTCCCCGGGTACAGCAGCGGCCGGTGATGACTCGCGGGGGACCGGCAATGAACTAATAAGAGCAGTGCATCGAGACTGAAATCAACAGAACTGAAGCAGAATTCACTTTTAATATATTTGAACAAACGTTACAACTTAATCAGGGTGTAGGAGAAATCGCAGACCCAGCCGTTAATTAGTTCGGTCTGATTCTGTTGGTGCTGTACTCATATATAATCTGATCTGCTTTTAATTCTGCCTCTCGGTTCTAGTCAGGTAAACAGTTCACCCCACATTACAGCCTTTGTATTTACAGGTAAATATGATAATAGAATCTTAGTGGCGTGTTTTTGTTTTTGTTTGTTTTTTTGTTTTTTAGGTGTAGGAGCTTCATTTTTAGGAAATGTACTGCCCTAATTGTACTCTGCACCAGCACATCGTTTTTTTTTTTTTTTTGTTTGTTTTTTTTGAAAAACTTTCAGCTACGCACAACTGCACTATTTGCTTCCAGCAAAATGTTTTTTTTTCTTCTTCGTCTTTGCCAGGGATAAGTGGACATATGTTGTTAGCAGGTATGTAGGTATGCACTGGCATCAGGACCCCTTTAAGAAAAAAAAAGACAAAGTTTAAAATGGTTAAATGTTAGAACTAACAGTACAATTCGACTCCGTTTAGATCTCTAAAACGTCTTGTACCTTTTTTCATTGGTGATTAACTCAATTTAATGAGCTATTTTTATATGTATCACCGTATATATAAAATCTTATCGCATATGACTGTCTTAGCTTTGCTTTCTAACTACTGTATGTGCTTAGAAATTCCACGTCGTTGTAATACATTATTACTGATTTTTTTTTTTTTTTTTTTCTTTGTCCGTTATGCAATCTGGTCTCCCCTGACTCTCCTGCAATGGGTTTCAGTGGGAAACAATCTCTGGATCAAATGACCACAGTGTGCTGTTCAGTAAATATTTAATTAAATTGAATTTAATTGTTTCTTTTTTTAAATAAATATGCTCAGTGAAATTCTTAGTTTTTGTTCTTAGTTTATCACAATATTTGCTAAATAAAAGCCTAAGGCTGCAGGAGTTTTTTGTTGTTTATACCTCAATTATTTCTAATATTGCATAGACTGGAAGTGTATATTCTGAAATTGAAATTGTATATTTTTAGCACTTGTATTTAGCCGTTTTGCGTAGTTGTAGGTGCTATTTTCTTGCACTGTTTGAGTGCGGTATTTTTCAATAAACATTCCTTTTATATGGAACACTTTTTTCCCTCCCACCCCCCCCCCCTCCTCTTGTAGTTGTGATGCTTATCCGCCTTTTACGTTGATGTTTTCTCCCTCTGAATTCATCCACTGCCTACTCAAATTGTAGGTGCAGCCCACCTGAGGCTCCATCTCTACCTGTATCTACCTCCTCTGTCTCTTACCTTCACTATATCAGCAGAGCCGACTTGCATGTGGCTACTGGGTCAGGCCAAACCAAGGAAACCAGAAAGACTGGAGTTTCGTTAAGGAGGAATTCCATTGTAGTTTTCAAATTCCTGTGAACTTCAGGGGTTCAGATGTAAGCGAAGTTATTCAGAGTGGTTTGATGTGGAAGTTCTTTGAAGTGAAACTTGCTGTTTTCTGTGGGAACCTCTGCCTTGAATGGATTTTAAATGCACGTTTTGGCCCAAAGCCTCTCCAAACTAGCATAAAACTCACGCACCACACCCCAACCATTTCATGTAGTGACCCTCTGAGGGAGCTTTCAGAGAGGAGGAGGAGGTTGTTGTTGTTGTTGTTGTTGTTGTTGTTGTTGTTGTTGTTGTTGTTGTTGTTGTTGTTGTTGTTGTTGTTGTTGTTGTTGTTGTTGTTGTTGTTGTTGTTGTTGTTGTTGTTGTTGTTGTTGTTGTTGTTGTTGTTGTTGTTGTTGTTGTTGTTGTTGTTGTTGTTGTTGTTGTTGTTGTTGTTGTTGTTGTTGTTGTTGTTGTTGTTGTTGTTGTTGTTGTTGTTGTTGTTGTTGTTGTTGTTGTTGTTGTTGTTGTTGTTGTTGTTGTTGTTGTTGTTGTTGTTGTTGTTGTTGTTGTTGTTGTTGTTGTTAATAATTTTAGCAATTTTTAATGCTGGTGGCTGCTCAAAGTGCTTTAGACAGATGGTAAAGTTAACCAGTCAAACGAGAAGTTATAAGTATTTAGACTCCTATAAGAAAACATCAGATTTTAAAAGATGAGCTCAGTGCTCGCTTCTAAGAAGCATCTAAAAACATCTCTCTAACTTGGCATTTAACTAAAACTGTCTTTTTGGTGTTCGGCTGTCGAATGAAAAGGTGGAAATGAGATCTACGGTTCGGAAGCAGAAGGATTGAATGAGGCTTCTCCATTAAACTCTTCAGACGTCTGGTTCCCATCACGACCACTGTGAGCAATTCTGACTCAGTAAGTTTCTCTAGAACAGCGTTTCACACCAAACCACTCTGGATGATTCTGTTCACATCTTATCCACTTATGTGGAAATAAAAAATTTGGTGGAATTCCACTTTTAACTCTGGACATGGTCATGAAGGCAGCGTGTCTGGAGGAGATGAATTGAATCAAAGTGCATCGACTCCATCTGGGCTCAGGTGTGTTGGAGGAGGAAAAGGCGTGAACCTGTGCAGGGCAGACAGACTGCTGCAGTGGTCCTGGAAGCCCCCTGCTCTCCATGTTTTAGTGCAGGGGTGTCACTGCAGACTTCAGTGTCCCTCCTCATTAACCACACCTGAATCAACTCCTCAGCTTGTCGGAAAGACTTTTCAGAGTGGAATTCAGAGAAAATGCTAAGGAACGCAGTTGGACACATCTGTTCTGGTGTCTTCCCAGCCGTGTCCAAACAGTCTGTGGTCCAACCACATGCTGTAGTTGTGCTTCCGTCAGTGTAGTACGTGGTTTTTGCCGTTTCTCCCGCTTCAGCTCAAGAAGGGCACCTTCATGAGCTCGTTAGGATCAGGCGAGTTGGAGTAGAAAGGCTGAGAACTGACTGGCCAGCACTGACCTTCAGGATCACTAATACACTCTGTAGAAAGCTGGTTCTTCCAGGCTTCTTTACTAAAGATAGTGGTTCTATATAGACACAAAGAACCATTTTTATGCTAAAAGGTTTCTTTGCATGGTTCATTGCAAAACAAGGCAATAGCAGAGCACGATTTGGCTTGTGTTAAAGCAGGAAAACATTCTAACATGTACAGGACACCGAAACCACCAGCAGTGTCTGGTAACAGTGGTCCGGCCCAAGACTGCCCCACTGACTGATTACTGAGCTAAAATCCAGCCTCTTTATCAGATTTCTAGACCTTACTCTGTTCGAAGAAACTGAAGTGTGAAGTTTATGTGGCCATTTGAATAATCAGACAACTACAGAAATCCGGTTATGATTGGACTATTGAGTGCATGTAAACGCACTTGCTGCTGTTGAGTGTAGAGCAGGGCGGCCCCTGTCCAGCTCAGTTTGGTGGGGTACCTGCTCCAACACACCTCATTACTCTGATCTGTTGTGCACCCCTGACATAAACAGTCCTTATAAGAGAAAGCCGTTTCTTTTCCTTGCTTTCTTTTCAAACAAAGAGCTTGAATGTACTGTATAAACATCAAGATTTTAAAATGCCGTTTTCTTTCCAGCCCACGCTCCACGTGTGGACAATAAGCTGTTTTGAATGCGTGAACCCCGTGACCCTGAGAGAGAAGCGGCTTAGAAAATGGATGGATGGATGGATGGATGAATGCGTGATGTCATGAAAACCAATGCATTTTCTAGGGATGTAACAATCCAGCATTTAATCAGGTTGTTTGTGTTATAGCTTATATGAGATTGTGACTAGAGTGGGACTTTTGATTGGGCCACTATAAAGCACAGTTTTGTGAATCATCACACTGTTGAAATTTGAATATTCGTCAAAAACAGTTCATTACTTTTTTAGTCCATTTACACTGAAGTGAAGGAGCTTTTCAACACACACCGCTTTCTGAATGGGGCTCAATACAGGACAATCAGAATGATGCATCTAATATAAATGAAAGGTGCAATATATTTACAGCATTTGGCTGACGCTCTTATCCAGAGCGACTTACAGTTTGATCATTTTACACATGTAAGGTGCTAAGGTGGTGTTAGGAGTCTTGCCCAAGGACCCTTATTGGTATAGTGTAGGGTGCTTGCCCTGGTGGGGGACTGAACCCCAGTCTACAGCGTAGAAGGCAGAGGTGTTAACCACTACACTAACCAACCACACAATAACAATAATAGCCTGTTTAATTCTGATGGAAAATGTCTGAAAAACGAATAAATTCCATAAATGAATTTCCATGAGTGGAAAAACAAATAGTGAAGGTAGGTGAAACGTTCTGACCACCTCCTTGTTTCTACACTCATTGTCCATCTTATCAGCTCCACTTACTGTATAGCTGCACTCTGTAGTTCTACAGTTACAGACTGTAGTCCATCTGTTTCTCTGATACTCTGTTACCCTGTTCTTCAGTGGTCAGGACCCCCATGGACCCTCACAGAGCAGGTGCTATTTGGGTGGTGGATCATTCTCAGCACTGCAGTAACACTGACGTGGTGGTGGCGTGTTAGTGGGTGTTGTGCTAGTCTGAGTAGATCAGACACAGCAGTGCAGCTGGAGTTTTTAAACACTGTGTCCACTCACTGTCCACTCTAATAGACACTCCAACCTTGTCGGTCCACCTTGTAGATGTAAAGTCAGAGACGACAGCTCATCAGTGGTCACAGGACGCTGTTGGCTGGGTTTTTTTGGTTGGTGGACTATTCTTAGTCCAGCAGAGACACTGATGTGTTTAAAATCTCCAGCAGCACTGCTTTGTCTGATCCACTCAGACCAGCACAACACACAATAACACACCACCACCACCACGTCGGTGTTACTGCAGTGCTGAGAATGATCCACCACCCAAATAGTACCTGCTTTGTGAGGGTCCATGGACTTCTAATGGGAATTGACTGAATGGTTTCTAACAGAGACCACTAGTTTCCTGTAGAACACCTTTAGATCCCACTAGGAAACCAAGTGCATTTAGAATTGTTTGTTGTTCACCTGTTTAAACCATTTACGTTGTGATATCAATCCATAAAAAAAGACAAAACACATTACAAAACCATCAGGAACCAGCAGAAACACATAATGGGTTGTATGTTTTTTTTTTTCCTCAGCGGGGATTATGATCATATTTATTCTCATTGAATCTATATTTGCATTTGGTTTGTTCAGCTTTGAAGTCTGTATACCTCGGCTACATTGGGCCTCGTTCACCAAACGTTCTCTGGAAATGTTTTCCCTGAGATCCTGATGGTTACCAGGGTTTCCTCATTTGGGCGTTTGTTCTCAGGTAAGAACAGAATCTACGCACTCAAGAGCACAAAGGTGAGACCAGTTCTGCGCTTTAAGAACCCGTCACGAATCTGACGCAGACGTTTCGTTGGCACTTTTCTCAAGAACACATTTAGGAAGATATTGGACAATGAGGCCGAGGGTCCTGAAGACGGTTGTGCCAATAAAGCTCATTTGAATGTGAATTTGAATACAAAACTGAAACGGATGTAAATACACAGCAGAACGAAATGCCCAAAGAACAAGTTCACTTCTGTTTTAACTTATCGTTTCATCTTCTTCGCTGTCAATTATCAGTTTTATAATTACCTGTCCTCATCATCCAGTTATTTCCCTTCATCATAACTGATGGGGCAGTCGTGGGCTGCAGGTTAGGGAACCGGCTCTGGGACCAGAAGGTCGCCGATTCGATCCCCTGAGCTGACAGTGTGTGACTGAGGTGTCCTTGAGCAAGACACCTAACCCCCAACTGCTCCCCAGGCGCTGCGGATTGGGCTGCCCACCACTCACAGTGTGCTCACTAGAGTGTATGTGGTGTTTCACTTCATGGATGGGTTAAATGCGGAGGTGAAATTTCCCCGTTGTGGGACTAATAAGGGTCACTTAATCTTAATTATGTTCTGTTTCAAATGCCATCAGTATTCAGAACTATTATCCACTATAGTAAATATACATCACAAAATTAATTAATTAAGTGATTATTTTTTGATCCCACAACTGGGGAAATTCCACCTCTGCATTTGACCCATCCATGAAGTGAAACACCACATGCACACTAGTGAACACACACACTAGGGGGCAGTGAGCACACTTGCCCAGAGTGGTGGGCAACCCTATCCACGGCGCCCGGGGAGCAATTGGGGGTTAGGTGTCTTGCTCAAGGACACCTCAGTCATGGACTGTCGGCCCTGGGGATTGAACCGGCAACCTTCTGGTCACAGGGCCAGATCCCTAACCTCCAACCCACAACTGCCCCCAACACTAAGCAAAATAAGCAAAGAAAAGTAAAAAAAGTCCATTTGTAATAATAATAATAATAATAATAATAATAACCTATAAATAAGTTGACCCTTATTAGTCCCACAATGGGGAAATTTCATCTCCGCATTTAATCCATCCCTGCAGTGAAACACCACATACACTCTAGTGAGCGCGCGCACACACACACACACACACACACACACACACTAGGGGGCAGTGAGCACACCTGTCTGGAGCACCCAGGGAGCAGTTGGGGGTTAGGTGTCTTGCTCAAGGACACCTCAGTCATGCGCTGTCTTCATTATAAAAGAAAAACGTAAAACATTCATTTATAATAATTTGTAGTTATAATAATAACAACTAATTACATACAACACATAAAAACAATGTTTTGTAATTGTTTATTTTATTTGTTTACTTTTATCTTTATTTTATGTCATTCATGTGTTCAAGCATATTGCTACATATAACTATGTATGACAATATATATTTCTATTTTTCATAATTAATTTTTAAAAAATCGTCATTATCGCCATAACACAAGAAACTCTCCATCACGGACGTGCTCCGTCGTACGTACGTGTGACGCCTACGCCAGACAGCATACGCGCAACGTGATTGGCGTAGCGGATCATCCATCACACCGGTCGACCAATCAGAACTCGCTCCTTTCATTCTTACGCGTGCGCGCCGGCCAATTAGAGAGCGCGTCGCTCTGCAATGGGCGGTACATCTCCCCCCCTTCAGCGTTCAGCCATGGAGCTGTAACCGATCTTTTTTTTTTGAAATATTTTTTGAAGATAACGAAAATAACGGAAACTCCTGAAAGGACAGGCTTGCAGAAGCGGCAGAATCCAAACGCAGGAGGTAAAAGCGCTAAACCATTCTCATGCGGCCGGTTACATCTGCATTTGCGCCGTATTTTGTGGTGAAATGTGCAGACAGTCGTCGTCGGACATGTTGTTGACTGAGTTTTTTTTGTATGGAGGAGGAGGGCAGCAGGCAGGAAGAGAGAACGTCAAAAAAACCAGCACATCTGCTGTACAAACTCATTATTCTCGCGTACATGTCTCCACGTAGATGGTTTTACACCGCGGTGCTTTAATAATCCGCGTCAAACTGTAACACGCTGCGTCCAGAAGAGCAGCAGAGCCGCTGCTGTTGGCTTCGTGCACAAAGGCCATTTAACGAGGCTGAAGTTGGCTTCCTATTCGCCAGCTTCTTTTCCGAATTCCCCCGTTCCACCTTAAATGGTGCGGCAGTTTCATCCTCGCGCCTCGTTCTGCAACGGCCTGCTGCGCCATTTAAGGTGGAACGGGAAAATTCGAACAAGAAGCTGGCGAATAAGAAGCTGACTTCAGCTTCGTGGCCATTTAAAGCCTCGCTGGTCCGCGTACAGCGTGTCGTTTTTGGGGCTCTGCCTGTTTGTTCGTCCTCAGACTTTTTGTGTTAAACTCAGTGGCTGTAACGGTAGAAAGTAGTCTTAGTAGCCATATAGTTAGCCGTTTGGCTAGCTTAGCGTTAGCGTGCAACCTTTGTTTTTGCCTGTCTGCTTGTTATTAATCCTGATTAGCAGGCGGTTTTACTGAGTGTAGGCATAGAAAGTGGACATGTAAAAGTAGAAATGGCACGTTTAAGACGTTCCCTGCTCGTTTTGAACACGTTTGGTAGCATTTTCACTGTGGCAGGTGTGAGGGTATAGTAAAGCCTTTAAAGGGGAGCTCCACCGACTTTTCAAAATTTCCGCACGATTCAGTGGCTGAGCTGTAAACAAAGTCAGGTTCGTTTGTAGAGAAACGTACAGACTCTGATCTGTCCACAGCGATGGTGATGGGATCCAGGGGTCTTGATGTCTACTACACAAATAAAGCCATTTTATTTGCTATCCAAAACCACCAGTCGACCTACACGAGTTTTTCTAGAGGAAAATCTGAAATAAGTAAATAAATGTTTTTCTCTGGTGGGCTGCTTTGCCTTAGGGCCGTGTCTGTCAACAGTGGTCCTGAAGACCCACGGTCCTGCACTTGTTGGTGTTTTCCCTGCGCTCAACACACCTGATCCGATTGAGCTCAGCTCTGGGTTGAAGATGCTTTAAGCAAGGGAAGCACTAAATATGCAGGGCAGTGGGTCTTCAGGACCAGAGCTCACAAACACTGCCTTAGATCACCCTTCTTGCATTCTTCCAGTATGAATTAAAATGTTTTACATCAAACAATTGATCAAAACTACTGTAAAACAGTGTCTCAGACATCAAGCGGCATATTAATATCCATTTCATGATATAACTTTATGTGAGAGACATTCTAGGCGTTAAACTGCTCTCTAGATCAAAGCATTTCACACCAAACCCTTCGGAATGATTTTGTTGACATGTTTGCCATTTAATTAAGCAGAAATTTTGAGAAATCGGTGGAGTTCCCCTTTAAAGCTGCTGACTGTATGGCTAGCTTGTCAAAATGTAGGTGTTAACTCGCCAGCTTCATATTGAAGCACTCTCCTCCTCACGGCGTTCCGGTTTACCGCTTTACTTTATTTAGTTAGGCAAATATCTCTGGGCGTTCATGACTGGCTTTATGGAAATGAAAACGAAAGAAACCTACAGCCTGCTGTGAGCTGGGAGTTCCACATAGGCAGCAGAGCAGCAGAATGCAGTGTGTTTGTGTTTTAGTCAGTTTTTACCTGCTTAGGTCTTTTATTGCGAACACCTTTTGTAAAGTTTGCGCATGAAGCTTTAGCTGGCTGGGTTTGTGCGCTGACGTTTAGTAGTGCTTCTGTTTTGTAAAGGCAGACAGACCCATAGATTCAAATTTAAAGGGCCAGTATCCCATTGTTTTCCCTGAGGTCCACTTATGTGTGCGTTTATGCATCCCAAACCTCTCTTTATCTCTTGAAACGAAACGGGCTGTTTGTGTTACTGCGCCTTTAAGACTGTATATATGTAAATAGAACAGAGCTGATTGGATAGCTGGTGTTGTGCCTCATTAAAGAAGCAGTCTGGGCTGAAACACTACTTATAGCTTCACAGTCGTGGGCTGAATAGGCAAATGTGTGACATCACTAAAACAAAGAATTACACTAAGTTAACAGGCTGTTTTTGCTGCATAGTTTCCATGTATCTGCTGTATAGACAGGAGTGAGTGGTACATTTTAAAACTCTAGCAATGTTTACATGACACATTAAACTCTTTTACTTCGTAAAAGGGAATGTTTTCTTTGATGTGAGCTCTTTAAGTTATGCAGTTAAGATGATGACATACTGTGATTCTTTAATAATGATAATAATAATAATAATAATCATCATAATAATAATAATACACTTGGTGTATTTGATGTTGGTGGCTGTCTAGTTCTTCCTGTGGGGTAGTAGAGTGATTAGTTTTAGGATCATAGCCTACTTTTAGATGCTCACCTGAAAGGGGAACCCCACCAATTTTTCAAAATGCATAATTCTATCACTTGGACGTAAATAAAGTAATTCAGGGTTGTTTGTTGTGAAATGAGGCTTTGCTGAGAAACTCACAAACATGAGCAGGTTCAGGAACAGCCAAGAGCAAGACTATGCGCTCATACTGGAGGGCTGGCATCTGGCACAGTTGGTGATGTACTTTACCCCTCTGTTCTAAAACCAGTGATTTAGAGCAGGAGAATCACCTGTGCTGCACTCTGGCCCTCCTGAACCACAGTTCACCGCCTCTGGGGTCGTGTGTTTTAATGAGAAACGGTCCATTGTAAAGACACTCACCAGCTCTGGTGTGTTTAAGAGGGGGTTGTAAGAATCAGGGGTAAATCTGGGAAAGGAAGCTTCCTTTGGGGACTGTTTTTGTTTACAATGCTCTGCATTAAGGTTGTAGTTAGAAAAATCAGTGATTAAGGCGGAACCTTCTGAAAACGGCTATAGAACAGATATCAGGCGGTGTATTCACAACACTTCCATGCCATAACTTTTTATGAGGGAGGTTTATAGAGGCGTTAAACTTTCCAGACGTCTGGCTCCTATCATCACCACTGTTCAGAATGGAGCATTTCACACCAGTCCACTCTGAATGACTGTTTGTCTTAATTTAATTATACAGATTTTTGTTCAAAAAAGGGTGGAGCTTCTCTAATTGAGGTGTGCCAATAAAAAAAATAGGTCGTTTTAAAAGACATAGGCATTGATATCTGCATCGGTCGGTACTGATGGTTTAATATTTGCATCAGTATTATAAAAGAAAGTGACCATCAATAATAATAATAATAATAATAATATTAAGAAGAAGAAGAAGAAGAAGAAGTAGTAAATAATTCACTATTGTTTGTAGTTGATATTAATGTATACTTAGTCAGAAAATGTAGAAAATCCAATCAATAATTCAATATTAGTATACTACTAGTACTATTATTATTATTAATAATAATCATAATAACAATAGGGGTTAACCCTAGTGCTCAGTATCTCTAGGGCTAGTTTTGTAGCTCATGTATTCCATTTTTTGCGTCTTTCTTTCTGTCTTTCTTACATTTACATTTATAGCATTTAGCAGACGCTCTTATCCAGAGCGACTTACAAGAAGTGCTTTGTCTATCTAGAGAAAGTATCTTTGCTAGTTACCAGTAGGTTAGAGAGAAAGACAGTCCTGAGCTCAGATACTGCTAGATACAAATGTCACTGGAGACACCGAGAGAAAAAGAAACTGAGTTGAACGCAGAACTCTGTGCCATTCAAAGCAATACAATAACAGTAAGATACAATACAATAAACTACAGTACAGAGTGCAGTACAATAAATAAGTGCAGCTTATAATTCAGTGTATAATTCAATCTTTCTGTCTTTCTTTCTTTAGCATTAGCCTACCTGCAGCTATGTCAGTAGAAAACAGTACGGATGAGTCCATGGACCCACAGGAGCCTGCGGCGCCGGAGCAGGACCCGGCTCCCAATCTGACTTCTGAGGCTGCAGAGCTGAACTCGCAGCCACCGGAGGGACCAGCGTCTGCAGATCCTGCTCCAGCCCCTGCACCTCCACCGGCGGCAAACTCTGCGCACAAGATCATGACCTTCAGACCAACCATGGAGGAATTCCAGGACTTTGAGAAGTATATTACATACATGGAGTCCCAGGGAGCTCACCGCACCGGCCTGGCCAAGGTATCCGCATGTTTTCTTTTGATTTAAACATTTAAAAGATTGAAATGATTCGCAGAGGACTGCGGTGTTTAGGCCTTTTCATAATGGATTTGAGTCAATCCAGGTGCTTCAGGGAAAGGAAAGCGCTCGGGTGTGCAGCGCTGTGGCCTTATTGTAGTTGTTGTTGTTATTCTTCTTCTTCTTTTCTTCTTCTTCTTCTTCTTCTTATTATGATTATTAAAAATTATTATTAATACTACTACTACTAATAGTATTTTTATTTCTGTAGCTGCTTCTACAAGAACTTAAAGTATTCTACAGATGATAAACAAGTCCAGACAAAGCAATGCAAAGACAGATATTTTGAGCCTTTGAGATTTTGAGAATCTTATAAAACAACTTTTATAGTCACTTCGTCATCTTCCTGTTGCATTCAGAGTTTAATATTGATGATTTAATCGTTACTGTAAGGCCTTCTTAGTTTAGCAGTGTCTCTCTGCTTATTCTTCAGTCTAATCTTATCCTTTAGAACTAAACAGGATGGTTTTGTTACTGTGACTGTATATGTAAGACGATATACACTATATTGTCAAAAGTATTCGCTCATCTGCCTTCACACGCATATGAACTGTGAGTGACATCCCATGTCGGAACACTCTTTGCAGCTATAACAGCTCCAACTCTTCTGGGAAGGCTTTCCACAAGGGTTAGGAGTGTGTTTTTGAGAATTTTTGACTGTTTTTCCTGAAGCGCATTTGCGAGGTCAGACACTGATGTTGGACGAGAAGGCCTGGTTCACAGTCTCCACTCTGATTCATCCCAAAGGTGTTCAATCAGGTTGAGGTCAGGACTCTGTGCAGGCCAGTCAAGTTCTTCCACACCAAACTGGCTCATCTGTGTCTTTATGGACCTGCTTTGTGCACTGGTGTGCAGTCATGTTGGAACAGGAAGGGGCCGTCCCCAAACTGTTCCCACAAAGTTGGGAGCATGAAATTGTCCAAAATCTCTTGGTGCTGAAGCTTTAAGAGTTCCTTTCACTGGAACTAAGGGGCCGAGCCCAACTCCTGATAAACACCCCCACACCATAATCCCCCCTCCACCAAACTTTACACTTGGCACAATGCAGTCAGACAAGTACCGTCTCGCAACCACCAAACCCAGACTTGTCCATCAGAAGCGTGACGTCACTCCAGAGAACACGTCTCCACTGCTCTAGAGTCCAGAGGCGGCGCTTTACACCACTGCATTCCACGCTTTGCATTGCACTTGGTGATGTAAGGCTTGGATGCAGCTGCTCGGCCATGGAAACCCACTCCATGAAGCTCTCTACGCTGTTCTTGAGCTGATCTGAAGGCCACATGAAGTTTGGAGGTCTGTAGTGATTGACTCTGCAGAAAGTCGGTGACCTCTGCGCACTATGCCCCTCAGCGTCCGCTGACCCTGCTCTGTCATTTTACGTAGCCGACCACTTCGTGGCTGAGCTGCTGTCGTTCCCAATCACTTCCACTTTGTTATAATCCCACTGACAGTGGACTGTGGAATAGTTAGTAGTGAGGAAATTTCACGACTGGACTTGTTGCACAGGTGGTGTCCGATCACGGTACCACGCTGGAATTCACTGAGCTCCTGAGAGCGACCCATTCTTTCACTAATGTCTGTAGAAGCAGTCTGCAGGCCTAGGGGCTCGGCTTTACACACCTGGGGCCATGGAAGTGACTGGAACACTTGAATTCAATGATTTGGATGGGCGAATTAAAACTTTTGGCAAAATAGTGTATTTAAATGAGCTCTGTTTCAAAATGCAGTCAAAAAGAGCTGAAACTCTCTTTATAATTTCAATGGAGGCTAAATTATTTGTCTGAATATTTATTATTAGATTTATTATTTATGACATCACAGAAACAGTGAATTCAAAAAGGGCTGTTCTGGTTTCTAAATATGGTCCGTATGGTCTGAGGTGTGAATGGTATCTTTTAAGACTTTAAAATACACTATCAGGCTTTTATTTCAGCAGTTATTTCAATGCGAGGAAAAACATTTTTCATGCGTTCTTCATGATATGAATGCTTTAAGGCAGGGGTGTCAAACTTAACCACTGAAAGGGCCTTATAAAAAAATCTCAGCAAATCCTTGGGCCAGCTGCGTTTTTTGCCAGAATGCACCACTGTTTATTCGGAATATGTCAAAACTGCTATAGCAATGTAGGCGCTGAGTACTTACTCAAAAATAATTCTAAATATATTGTTTAGGTTGCTTTTTTAATTGCCTGTTTGCTAGAAACTGGACACCAGGCATCTTTTTGTGTAACTGCTGGTCCATAAATTGCTGTTGGTGGTCAAAACGCATGCTATGTTGCAGTGCATGCTGGGAGCTGTAGTGCATCTCAGGGTGAAACGGGCTACTAAGAAAAGAAAATGAAAATGACTTTGTGGGCTGAATAGGACTGTGTGTGCCAACAGGCCTGTGTGCTCTAAGGTCTTGGTTTGTAGAGACGTCATGAGAAAAGGGCAGCAGAGGTTTAACCTCTTATTCCCCAGGGTGTATTTTGGTTTTTCCATCTCAATTTACATAAACAAATTGTAAGGCAAATTATTCAGTAACTGCATGAAAGAAATGTAAATTTATATTTGTTTATTTTTTGTGTTTTTGTTTTAATAGAACGTGTGTTTTATGATCTCCACATATCTCTATACGCTTACAATTCACTGCTGAAAGCCAAAAATCTCCGCCGCTCTTTGTGTTGTTTTCTAAAAGTGATGTTTCCAGAGCAGATCACTGAAGAGACGCCCTCTGTTTATAGTTTAGAGCCCAGATTTGGGGAAAAACGGGTCGACTTTCAGTAGAAAAACAAAGTTCAGCTTCTTTTATTATAAGGGTTTAAAATGACATCACCGTCTATTAGACTGGAGAGAAGAGCTACAGCCTCACACGACGCCCAGCTTCTGAATGGAGCTTATGAAACATGAACGTTATGAATTTAAAAACACATTTCAGGATCTCAAAGGGAAGTCAGTCAGTTTGAAAAAAAAAAGTGTTACTTTTGTTGTGATCGCGGTTTCTCACACTTTGGTTATTATGATTCCGCTTCTTTCGGTTCACTGTGATGCGTCAGAGCTTTAGACACGGCCTGATGCAAAAGCAGCACTATTTTTATTTATTTATTTATCTTTTATTTGTTTCTGTTAGTCGTTTTTTAGCTCACACTGAGGCAAATCTTTTGAGCCTCGCTGCCATTTAGCACGTATTAATTTATTTACAGCACAGCTCTGTGAAGAGCAGTTCGTTCTTTTAGCTCGAGTCTACAGAGATGCATATTTTAATGAGCGCTGTAGAAGAACACCAGCATCTGCTGCTCCCCAGCTCTACTTTGAGAGGCGCCCCAGTCTGTTTGGACAGAAAAAGCGGCGAAACGTTAGAAGCGAACTTGGCTCGGATACACCTGCACGTTTTGAACGCCGCCTTATTCGTCTTGGCTTAAGTATTTGAGACGTTGTGTTTCAGGCTGTCTGTATAGACGACACATGTAGAACGATTTTTGTTGTTCTGAGGTCGCCGTCGTTACCTGTGACTGATCATTTCTGAAAGAAATGAAAACACCCATTAGAAGTGAGTTCCTGACACTGGGCGAGTAATACTGGTGTTTAGAGGCGACGGCAGAGGCTATGAACAGAGAGTTCAGTCAGCCATCCATGTAAAGCTTCAACTCTGGGGAGACCTAATGCACCTGACTTATCTTTTAGAAGTCTTGATGCGTTTTTATTTGTAAGTTTTTTTGTGTATCTGTGAGTGCAACTTTTTATTGTTGTAATATGAAGTCAGTTTTACATTTAACAGCAGATTGGCTCTATTTTTGTAGATAAATAGATCTTTTTTATTAATCCCAGTGGGAAAGTCTTCTGTTACAGCAGTACAAAGTACAGTAAAAGAAAATGAGGAGCAAAAGTTTTGCCATACACGATTTGCAGATGCGCAAATAGAAGTAAAGATAAATAATAAAATGCACCAAAACAACACTGAAAGTATAAAGTGCAGTACAAAAATAATTAATAAAATCGCATAAATGCTATGCAGGGGACCGCGCTGTGGTTATGTCCCCTGCTAATGACGTACTGTGCTTCACTAAATTTTGTTCTATATTGGTTTTATTTTCCCCCTTGTTTTCTTTTTGCTTTGAGTTTCTTTGTTGGGCTCTGATTTTAAATGGCTGTACAGTGAATCTTAAAGCTTTGGTAAGATGCTTTATTAATACCAGATTATTAGACCGTCACTGTTAATATCACAGGTTGTACCTTGATGGGAGACTAAGTGAAAGAATTCCCCTCTTAAGGTGAGATTTGTTCTCGCTGTTTACTTTCCAGGTTATTCCTCCTAAAGAGTGGAAGCCCAGACGGTCCTATGAGACGATCGAGGAGATGGTCATTCCAGCCCCCATCATGCAGGTGGTCACTGGCCAGTCTGGTCTTTTCACCCAGTACAACATCCAGAAGAAATCCATGACCGTTGGCGAATACAGAAAACTGGCCAACAGCAAAAAGTAGGTTCTGGATTTGAAGCCGCATTTCATAAGCCTGCACTCATTGAAACAAAGGTGGTAAAAAGGGCTCTTGGGTGATGCCATAGAAGAACCTAACCTTCTAATGGATTGTTCTTCAAAGAAATGGGAAAGAACCTTTTTAAAAGTTGAAGAACATCCACGTAATGTAAGGACTCAATCAAAGAACTGTATACCCATGAATCATCAATCATTGGTAGATGGTTCTTGGGTGTACAGTTCTCCAAGAATCATTTAGGAACCTTTATTTTTACTGCGGTGTAGTGGTTCCCAGTCATGTTTAGTGTGTGCTTGTTAATTGTTAAAGAAAGATACTTCTTTAGTAAAGAAAATTGGTTCTATATAGAACTATGAACACTCAAAGAACCATGAAAGGGTTCTTCAGATTGGTAGAGAATGTGTAGGTTGGCTCTATATAGAACCTTTTTGAAAAGGGTTCTATATAGCACCCAAAAGGGTTCTTTCTATTGTGATGATGTCAAGTGAGTAACAATAGAAGAACCCTTTTGGGTGCTATATAGAACTATATACAGCACTTTCTCCATCAGTGTGAAGAACCCTTTAATCATGCTGAGGGTTCTTTGATTGTATGTTTCTACATAGAACCATTTTCTTTACTAAAGAACCCTTGAAGAACCATCTGTATGATTGTCAGAAACGGGCTTTATCCGTCACTCGATTATAACACGCGATGAAGAACTTTCATGAAACATTGATGTGACATGAGTTTCAGAAATCTAGTGAAAATATCCTATTTTGTGACATTAGATACAGCTGCTTATAAACTACTTATAAATGGCTTATAAAATACTTATAAATTGCTTATAAACTACTTATAAACTGCTTATAAACTACTTATCTGGCACTTTTTCATCCAAAACGTTCATTGCAGTTCCGATGGTTTTACAAACAAATCAGAAAACAGCAGAAAATAAAACCTTAAACTAGGGAGGAGAAATAAAAAATGGAATTAATAATTTTTATTTTTAATTTTTAATTTTTTTTATTTTACCCGATTTTCTCCCCAATTTAATTGTCTCCAATTCCACCCACTAGTTAGGACTCCCCCAATCACACGATGCTTCCAATGCTAGCAGGGTGAAGGCAGCACAGGCTTCCTCCGAGACCTGCGAAACCAACCACTGCTCTTTTCGCAACGTCACTAGACAACCGAACGCGCTCAGAGGAAAACACCAACCGCCAGATCTGTTACGTCAGCAGTGACCAGCATCGTGTTGAGTGATGGGGGGAGAAGGGGGGGCCATCCTACCCACCCAGAGAGAGCGAGGCCAGTCGTGTTCTCTTGGACTCCCAGCTACGGCTGGATCATCACCCGGGATTGAATTTGCGATCTCCTGATGACACGGCCAAATGAGACTTAGACTGTTGCGCCGCTCGGGACCATGATAATTGGGTCATTTTAGAAAGTAAAATAAAAGTAGTAGCGTTAAAGGTGACATCAAGGGATTGTGGTTCAGTGAAACTTTTAAAAACGTAAAATAAAGGTAAAAATAATGCGTCAGTGCAATCAAATGATCAACCCAAACCACCAAGAATGACGAAAATCACTTCAGAGCCGCTGAAAGTAACGGAGTTATCTGAGCAGGTAGTGTGCCGTCATGCTTGATTGTGTTGTGTATCAGTGTGCATTTCCTCATTGTGTTGGCTGCTGTGGCTAAAAGAAGAACTGTCCGTCCCTCTGAAAGAAGGACAGTTGCTCGGCTTAAAGTTTCAGGTATACAGACCGTGTGTCGCATGGTCTCAGTGACTGTTAGCGGATTTGAACTAGAACTACGCAGTATGTCGTTTGTTCATCCTTATTGTGGTCTTGGCCTTTGCAATACTGCTATTGTTGAAGGCTTCAATATGTAAATTAGCCCACTAACCGATCACTGTGTCCTGTGAGCTTCCCGTCGAGTCACAGTTCCTGATAAGTTCATGTGGGGACATAACAGCTGATTTATTATTTTGTTTAGAAATATTACAGATTAACCTTTAGCCATGTTGCAACGAGGATTCATCATATCAAGAATTTACAAATGTGCTTTTAAAGTATCGTTGCTGATTGTGAAGTGTATCTCTATCAGGAGAAGCAAACGCATTACTATCTTTGAATTGAAGTTAATGGAGCAAGTCATTTTGGAATAGTTATGATGTTCCGTTCATCAGGAAATTTGAATAAATACCAAGTGGTATTTTCAGATTTTTCAAGGATTGTAATTAATGTCTTAATTGCAGTTGGTTTAAAAAAACAAAACAAAAAAAAGCCTGAAGGCCACGTAGGCCGACATCAACAACTACTTGAGGTATTAAGTAGCTCAAGAGTTTTGTAAGAACTGAGTTGCGCCTTAGTTCTGTTTTAGTTCACCGTATCACTTAATGGAAATTTTGGGGCCTCAGGTTACCTACAGTGTCTTCCCTCATCATCAATAAAAGGCAAATGATGGAATTACCTGTGCAGCACTGGGATCATTATCATAAGGATCCATATCGCTGTTGTCGGAAACAAAACCTCGTATCTCAGTTTTTGTCATAATGTGAAAACGCCTGTTGACTTTTACATTGTGTGTGAATTTCATGATGAATGGACCAATAGAAACGGCCCAAAAATAGTTGGGAAGAACGTCTGGTTCCATTGACTTGCATTAAAAGTGAAGTAGGTTTATTCCTTCTCCTGTAAAGTTACTATTTTGGAGATATGAGGTTTTGATCTGACTGCAGCGATATGTGGCGTCACACTAGATGTGCACAATATATTGCTATAACGTGGTAAACAATTTAGTGCTCTAGTATTCAGTATGATCATTTGGCTCAGACAGAATATTTAACACTTGGAGAGTTGGTATTGCTTATTGTGTTCGAATTGCGTGTTCAGTCCAACGAATATGATTCGAAAAGCACAAATATTTAAAGTGTTTTGCCATAGTGTCGTTTTTGTCCAGTTATTTTTAGTATTGAAGTCAGAAATATGGTTTTATGACTGCTCTAATCCACACAGCGATTTCATAATGGCAACTGAGTAGTCTTATGATTAACAGCTGAGTAGTTTCGAGATGAAGTGGTTTAAAGAAGTTCCCTCAGTTCTCTTATAAGTTCTCTTTGGGCTTTTATTAGTCTGTCTCTACATGAGTAACTGATTCGTTCTCTTCTCTCTGATCTTCTCTCTCCATGCAGGTACTGCACTCCTCAGCATAAAGACTTCGATGACCTCGAGAGAAAATACTGGAAAAATCTGACATTCGTGTCTCCGATCTACGGTGCAGACATTAGTGGATCCCTCTATGATCCGGTTAGTCACAGCCTTAAACTTATTCAGAGGCAGTATTTTTAAAGAAAAGTCTTATTTAATGTTTTCCCCTAATGTTAACTGTAATTGATGAGCCAGATTGGACAAAAGTGCATGTGTATGTGCACCACAAGCCCAAAGGTGTGTTGACCCCCCTCCAGATCTTTCAGTGAGTTCAGGTTGTTCAGCCACACCCAAGTCCAAAAAGCGTATAAAATGAGAGCTCAGTGTCTTTAAGCATGGCCCTGTTATAGGATGTTACCATTGTCCCAGGTCAAATTTCTGCCCTTCTAGATCTGCACCAGTCGACTGTAATAGCTGTTATTGTGTCATGAAAGCGTCTAGTAGTAATAACAGCTCAGACACGAAGCAGTAGACCATATCATCTCACAGAGCAGGGCCTCTTTCCTGCCTCTTCCCTGTGGCTTCACACACTACAGTGTTGCAAATGCATCTATAAGCAGCATCAGCACAAGAACTGTGTCAGGAGGTTCATGAAATGTGTTTCCATGACCGAGAAGCTGCATACAAGCCTGAAGACCTTTCCAGTTCCAGCAAGTCTGAGCCCTTGTGCAGGGGTGGTGCCACATCTCCAAAAGTGGTGGGGCAAAACATACGGTTTCACAAACAAACAAACAAAAAAAAAAAAACTGCTGGCTTAGTGACAAAATGCAGTTATCGCACATCTTTATCAGCCTTATATACACCGATCAGGCGTAACATTATGACCTTGCATCTACACTCATTGTCCATCTTATCAGCTCCACTTACTGTATAGCTGCACTCTGTAGTCCTACAGTTACAGACTGTAGTCCATCTGTTTCTCTGATACTCTGCTACCCTGTTCTTCAGTGGTCAGGACCCCCATGGACCCTCACAGAGCAGGTACTATTTGGGTGGTGGATCATTCTCAGCACTGCACTAACACTGACATGGTGGTTGTGTGTCTGAGTGGATCAGACACAGCAGTGCTGCTGGAGTTTTTAAACACCTCAGTGTCGCTGCTGGACTGAGAATAGTCCACCGACCAAAAATATCCAGCCAACAGCGTCCTGTGGGCAGCGTCCTGTGACCACTGATGAAGGACTAGAGGACGACCAACACAAACTGTGCAGCAGATGAGCTGGCGTCTCTGACTTTACATCTACAAGGTGGACCGACAAGGTTGGAGTGTCTAATAGAGTGGACAGTGAGTGGACACAGGGTAAAAGGGGGTAACAAAGCATCAGAGAAACAGATGGACTACAGACTGTAACTGTAGAACTACAAAGTGCAGCTATACAGTAAGTGGAGCTGATAAGATGGACAGTGAGTGTAGAAACAAGGAGGTGGTCATAGTGGTACGCCTGATTGGTGTATACGCAGTTACATGTATTTCAGTAAAATACTGATGGATTTTTCCGGTCATAATACTTTTATTTCAACTAAAGGGATCTTTTTACTCTGTTGCGTTTGCGTTTTGTATTGCTTTGTGATTGATTACAGCTCTGACTTTGGAGCTTTGTATTTTGGACCAACGAATCCCAGAAAGAGAAGAACAGAGCTGCGTAATATTCAGTTCCTGTGCTGATGAATGCTGGATGTAGTAGAAGCTCCATATTAATGCCCGTAGTTTTGGAATGGGATGTCCAACAGGCTCATATGGGTGTGATGGTCAGATGTTCACTTACATTTGGTTAAATTGAGTATATATTTTTCATCTTTTTCCTCCTGATTCAGTGTAATGATGCCATCTAGTGTTATAAAGTTCACCCTGCATTATATTTCTGAACAAGCTTTTGAGACCAAGATAAATATTTTGGTTCTCCATGTTCTTTTTGTCTGTGATATGACAGGACATTTCAGAGTGGAACATTGGTCATCTGAACACACTCCTCGACATGGTAGAGCAGGAGTGTGGCATCATCATCGAGGGTGTAAACACACCCTATCTGTATTTCGGCATGTGGAAGACCACCTTCGCCTGGCACACAGAGGACATGGACCTCTACAGCGTCAACTACCTTCACTTCGGACAGCCCAAGTCTTGGTGAGTGACTGTTACCAGTCATTTATCAGTAGTGTTAGTGAATAAGTAACACACTCTGCTCCCCGTAACCTACAGATGACCAAGAAGGATCAGCTCATTAAAAAAAATCTCAGATGTGGTCAATAACTTGAGACATGTGTGGTGTATAAAGTTTGCTTTCTTATTTTTCCACTGGAGTTATGAAGCTGACATAGTAGAATTTTAGATTTCTGGTGTAACTTCTAGTTTTACATTAGGCTTGTGGCTCCAGTCGAGATCAGTGGGTGAGTTTGGGGGGTGGGGGGGGTCGCGAAATTAGATTTTTTCGGTAAACCATCCCTTTAACTAACCATAGCTTAGGCATTAAGATGTAAACTGCACACACTGCACCATTTGTCTGGAGATAATGGTGAAAAATCCTGACTTAATCAGTCAGAAAATGTTTGAGATTAAAGGGGAGTTCCACAGAATTTTTGGAATTTCGGCATAATTCAGTCATGGGGATATAAATTAGCTCATTCACTCAGTTTCTTGATATGAAACAGTTTATTGTGAAGAAACTTAGATTTCTTGGCAGTGTTGCTGTATTACATATAGGCATGTAATACGTTACCCAGTGATCGTGCGCATGTTTACTGGCTGTTTATATGGAATCTTAATTATGGTTAAAATATTGATGAAAACTTTGTTCTATTTCTCTTTTATTGAAAAAAGAGAACCAAAACACACCTGTTCCAGCACAGCACCTCTTCCCCACCATGACTACATCTTTCTACGAAAATATACTTTCATGTCTTTCAAGCATGAATTATTAGAAAAGGCATATCCAGATTTTCAATTTTTAGTTTTTTTGGGGTTAATAATAAGAACATTCAGCAAAAGATTTGTATTGATTTTAGAGGGCAAAAAAAGATGCTGGGGGCAGGGGTGAAGGCAGAGAGCAGATTTGTTCTTTTAAGCGCAAGTTAAATGGCTTTTCAGCCCGTCACATTAACGTCTCGCGGACTCGTTCAGTTTGGCTCCCTCTCGTGGCCTTGCTGGGGTCTCCTTCTCTCTCTGGGCTCTGTCCCCCACTGAGGGAAGAGATGAGTATAAGTAGGCTGGCAGAAACGAGGCACAGGTGAACATCATCAGCTACTTAACCCGCTGGTTCACCAGACCGGCTTCTCCGTCCCGCATTCAACGCTCAGCCACGCCCCCTTCTCCACAATCAAGATATATATATATCTATATATATCTATATATATATATATATATATATATATATATATATATATATATATATATATATATATAGAATTTACAAGTTCCTATTTTTTTTTCCTTATTTATTTGTTTTGCCTTCCACCCAATGACCACTGGGATAGGCTCCAGCACCCCCTCGCGGCCCTAAGGGAGAAGCGGCTTAGATTGTGTGTGTGTGTGTGTGTTAATATGCTGCTCTTGTGGTGAAATCAATAGGTTGATTCCCAGTGATGCTGTGAGGAGGTGAAAAACCTTGAATTATCGGTGCAGTGTCAGCTGTGTCGTCAGGGGGTCATCAGTGTCGGCAGATGTAATCCCTCATTATTGTGAAACGGAATGAAAAATAAATGTATTTTGAAGTTTGTAGTAACAAACATAAAAATGCCATAACATTTCATTTTATTATATTAAATTCAGCAAATAAACACTAATTGTGCATTAAAATATGCAGTGCATTCTCCATAGAGGATGTTTTAACTTATTTTCACTTATAAAATCAACAAAAGCTGGACATTTTAACCAGGGGTGCACAAATAGTGGCCTTATGTTAACTTTGTCTATGAAAGGGTTAAAAATGCACACACACAGAAATATTTGAGTGATTTTAACATTCAAACTGCTTACATAGTTGTGGGTAAATAAGTCAAGAGCCATAGAGCCTACCTGTTCTAAAGTTTCCTACAACAGGTGGCCAGTGATTGAGAGTGCTCAGGTCTTAGACCTAATACTTTTGTTTGGCCATAGAAACTCCTCATATGACCTTTTCAGTCGTGAGGGTCAAAGCTACTACCTGTTTGAATGGACATTCGTATAATCTTTGGTGTAAAACAAGTGTTGGAGCTTGTGCGCTTCAGCTACCAGCCACATGAGGGTGCTGTTGTGGCTTCATGCGGCTCATGAATTATTTCAGAGCATGCAGGTGTTTGCCTGACTCGGAATGAGATACTTAGAAAAGGGGTCTGGAAGTGGTCAGTAGGTGGCGCTGCTGCACTGCCTGAAACGCCGCAGTCATGTGCCGTGGCTTCTGTTCTGGTGGATGGTGGAAGTTGGTTCGTTGCCGAATGGATGGAAGTCAGTGACAGTCATTCAGACAGTCGTAATTGACCGAGTAACAAATGAAATAGGAATGTATGAATTATGTAATTGTTAAAACACTTTTTAAAGCAGATTTACATGTTTTTTCTTGTTCTCTTTGTCAGGAGGTACCGTTTTAAAGCCTAAGCAGGTTTGTTGACCGTATTAGTGGCTACATTAAACACCTGAGTATTGTGTTGGTCCTTTCGTCATGTGAGGGCCAGCTAACGATTCCAGACGGCGTCAATAAAACATGAAATACAAGAAACGGAAATAGTTGTGAGGTTTTGAGATGGTACTGTAGTTTAGTGCTGTGAACGCGCTGTTTTTAGCCATTTATCACCACTTTATCCTCCTCACAGCTCCTCTCTCTCGCTCGCTGTCTCACGCTTGCTCTCTCTTGCGCTCCCGTTTTCTCACAGCCTCTCTCTACTGCTCTTTCTTGCTCGCTCTTGCTCTCGCGCGCTCTCTCGCTCTCTCTCTCTCTCTCTCTCTCTCTCTCTCTCTCTCTCTCTCTCTCTCTCTCTCTCTCTCTCTCTCACTCTGAGATCTGATCTGATCCTCTGCTGTTATCGATTAGCTGTGCTGAGCTGTGTCCTGTCAGACGTCTGAGTGTTCAGTGATGCTTTCATTCTCCACTTTATTCAGTTCGTGCAGCTGCTGTCAGACGTTCTGTCCTCTTTGCTCCTCTTTCTTTTCTGTCTCACCCTCTCGCTTTTTTCCTTTTCCCTGTCCTTCATTTTGTTGCCTTTGTCCTTGTTTTTCCTTCCTTTTATTTTTTCTATTTTTTGCGCTTTCCTTCTTTTCTTTCTCTCTTTCTCCATCTTTCTCACTTTTTCTTGTCCTTTTTCATTTTTTTGTTTTCTCTTTTTCTCTCTCTCTCTGTCCCCCCGCCCCAAGGCTGTTATAGTCCCGTGTAAACCTGCGTGTCTGTGTCGAGAGATGAGTGATGATTGAGTTCAGACTAAAGTTTCTTTTTTTGTTTAGTTTTATTTTTTTCTAACTGAAGTTGTGTGCGTGCGTGTGTGTGCGTGTGTGTGTGTGCATGCGCACGTGCGCTGAAGTTCACTAGGTGGTCCTGTTGTTTGCTGCTGAAAGCGTTTAAATAAGCACTGTGGCCTCGTGGGGGTTCAGAAGCTGGTGGGGGCTCTTCTGCTTTCCTTTCTTACATTCTCTCTCTTTCCTGTTATTGTCGTCATGGCCTTTCAGGCTCTGTGTTGTCGTTGTTCTGTCTTCAGCTTTTTTTTCGCTCTTTGTTTATGTAGAGAATGACTGAACGACTCTTAAATCGGTCGGTCGTTCTTTCTTTTCTTTTTCTGTCTCTTTGTTTTTGTCTTTTATTTCTTTGTCTGATCTCCCATACAGTGTCTTTCTGTGTCTGTCTGATCTGTTTTCTCTTCCTCTCATATATGCAAACAAGTTCAGCATATCGCTCTCGCTTACTCTCTCTCGCTCTCGCTTGCTCGCTCTCTCGCTCATGCTCTTTCACTCTCGCTTGCTCGCTCTCTTGCCCGCTCTCTCATTCTCGCTTGCTTGCTCTCTCGCTCGCTCTCTCACTCTCGCTTGCTCGCTCTCTCGCTTGCTCGCTCGCTCTCACTTACTCGCGTTCTCGTTTGCTCTCTCACTCTTGCTCGCTCACTCATTCTCGCTTGCTCGCTCTCTTGCTCGCTCTCTCACTCTCACTTGCTCGCTCTCGCTTGCTCGCTCGCTCGCTCGCTCTCTCGCTCGCTCTTGCTCTCGCTCGCTCTCACTTACTCGCGTTCTCGTTTGCTCTCTCACTCTCGCTTGCTCTCTTTCTATCTGTGTGTCTAAGCTAACTTTCTCTCTGTTTTTCCATCTACTCTCTGTTCTGTTGTCTTGTTGAGATCTGTATTTTCCGTGTTGGCTCTCTGACCCCCCCCGCTCACTGCGGTGTAACCCCCTCCTCTCCACACTGAAATTTAATCGCTCTCGCTTTTTGAGTAATTACAGTATGTTAAGCTGTGTGTGGTGTTTGTCTAACCCCGCTGTTCAGTCACTGTGAAATTAACTTCATTCCCCTCCGACTCCGCACCCATCAAGGTCATATTTCCCCTCCAGATCTGCTGTCAGATTCTTAAAGATTTGTGCAGTTGTGCTACACACTGCTAGAAATAATCACTGCACTTGTGTCTGAGACGGAGAGAGACGTGAATATTGCTAAAAGCCTCTGGCTGTTTTCTTTTATCTGTCGTGCTAGTTGATGACTGATAAAAGCTATGTGCTGTATGTGGACGCGTTTGCTGAGTCTGACTGATGCGTTTCAGAACCACCACGTGCCAGTGTAAGAAAAACTGCGTCTTTCCAGACTTAACGGGATGTTAGTGAGTAGCTACTGCAATAAGAAGGCAATAAAACACTCAGACAAAACCTCAAACATCCAACGACTTTACAAGTCTGCACCCATTACTGAAATGAAGCACTGCTCCTGATGTAGCCAGATGTCGCACCTTTAAGGTGATTTAAAGTCATAGGCCAGTCGTGGGCTGGAGGTTAGGGAACCAGCCTTGTGATCGGAAGGTTGCCAGTTCGATCCCCTGAGCTGACGGTCTGTGACTGAGATGCCCTTGAGCAAGTCACCTAACCCCTAATCGCTCCCCGGGCACTGTGGATAGGGCTGCCCACCGCTCCGGGCAAGTGTGCTCACTGCCCCCTAGTGTGTGTCTTCACTAGTGTGTATGTGGTGTTTCACTGCAGGCATGGGTTAGATTGTGGAGGTGAAAATTCCCCGTTGTGAGACTAATAAGGCTGCATCTTAATCTTAAGTCAGAGACGATGGCTCATCTGCTGCTGCACAGTTTGTGCTAGTCCTGCATCAGTGGTCACAGGACGCTGCCCACAGGACGCTGATGGCTCGGTGTTTCTGGTTGGTAGACTATTCTCAGTCCAGCAGAGACACTGAGGTGTTTAACAACTCCAGCAGCACTGCTGTGTCTGATCCACTCAGATCAGCACAACTGAGCTGCTGAGAGAGATCCACCACCCAAATAGTACCTGCTCTGTGGGGGTCCATGGGGGTCCTGATCACTGAAGAACAGGGTAGCAGAGTATCAGAGAAACAGATGGACTACAGTCTGTAACTGTAGAACTACAGAGTGCAGCTATACAGTAAGTGGAGCTGATAAAATGCAAAATGAGCTTAGAAACAAGGAGGTGGTCATGATGTTACACCTAATCCGTGTAAATCCTTGTGAGGTCAGAGATTTCCACCCTGAACTTTTTTAAGGCAGCATAAAACTGAGCCAGTAGTTATCCTGCACAGCAATAACGCATTTCTGCCTGGCTGCAAATGTTTATTTTCCATAACGCTCCCACGCACAGAGCAACTGAATTTGAAGATGCACAGTGATGTCAAAAGGGCAGTTTGGACATTTGTTTTCTTGTGAATACGCATTTAAAAACATGGATTTTTTTTTTTTCTTCTTCAGACAGCCAAAGATCGTTTCATGCTTGCCTCGATCAGCTGTCAGTCACTTCATTTTGGCTTGGATTTGGGCCAAACACAGAAAAGACTCATAGTTCATCAAGACAAAATATTAGATGTGTTGAAAAAGGCAGCAAAAGCTCAGAAGTGCCACTTTTTATTAAAATCCTTTGCTAAAAGTGCTTGGTCCCCTTTCTTTCTGGTGCAGTTTTATTCCTCCTGTGTGCACGCCCACACTTTGAGGATTAGATAAAGATCTTTAAAGGAGTGCTGTCTGTTACATCTGGAACATAGATTTAGGAGTAGCACCTTCAGCACTGCGCTGACTTTGGTTCCAGGCTTGTTTCAGGTCAACAGGGTTTCTATTCTTTAAAGTGGGGATGTTGAAATGCTCATATTAATGCAATTTTTCTTGATACAATAGAGACAGTGGGCACTGATCACAGAGATCCACAACATAACATCATTTCTGTGGGATTACAAGTGCAGTGAAATGAACAGAGTGCAGTGTCTCGCAGTAGCTCCACATGATCTGTCAGTATTCCATCAGATATCAGTTTAAAATACCAGCCAATGTCCTTCCAGTGCTGATTACTTATTGTTAAGCGATTATTGGTGACTGCCGATATGATTGGCAGTATCAGTGTGCAACCTTCGTTCTCACAGTTCTATTAAACACACTTTTTAGAAATAAAGCCTGTGTTAATTACACTTTCGCCAGACAAGGCGGTCTTGTTTTGGAGTTGACCTTCAGAAGTTAAATTAGAATAAATTTATTTTTTTATTCTGAATGGGCTCTTCTTGTTTGCTTCTGCAATAAACAATCACATCCTGTTGTGAACTGTGAGGTAAAATCATAAATATTAGTTAAAATGCACCAAACAAGAAACAAACAAACAAACAAAAAGCTGTTGTCTAAAGAAAACCGTCAAGGCTCCATCTCAGTACCTTTAGTCAGGGAACATAACTGAACCACGATCCACTGAAATGATGTTTTCTAAGCTGTGCTGACTCCACACGCCCCGCCTCGCCTCCAGGCTTTTACTCTACTGCTCTGGTTTAAAACATTCGGTTATGAAAAGGAACAAATACCAACTTTTCACCTGGAAAAACTGATTTAAAGTTCACAATCAGACCTTAAAACCACTGCTGTACCTTGTTCAATCTGTTTGATGCTGAGATTAATATTCTTTATAAATGATTATCTGCTGATATGATTCTAGTGGAATTGGCGAGGCCTGTTAAAGTGCAGAACGGGAACTTCTGTGCTCTCCTGTCTTGATGTTTGGTAAACAGTCTTTCTGGCGGAATCGAGCGTCTGCAGGTTTCAGCCTGTCTGATTTCATTCCCCTCTCCTCGAGGAGAGCTCTGCGTGTGGTGAGGATTCTGGAGTTAGGGGAAAACATCCGCACCCCTAATTGTCCCGGCCCATCGGTTTGCCTTTTATCTGCGCTGAGAGAGATATCACATTAGCATCGATCTGCAGAGGCACCTCGCTCTCCAAATTCAATCTGCCTGCACTAATGACCTTAGAGTTGTTAGCAGACGGGGCACTTGAGGACCTTTGATTTCTGAACGGTCACCTGACTGGCAAATCAGGACTCTGATCATCAGGTATTACAATGCAAAACAAGGGACCATTTTTTTTTTTTTTTCTCCCCCCTCCCTCATCAAATGCCTTTTTATATGTGTGAAACAGATCATTGACATCCTAAGCAATGGGAATTCCACTGAATTTTCTAAATGAGTAATTATACGGATAAGATATAGAAAGTCCGAGTAGTTGTGAGATTTGCTGTTCTAAAGAAATCTGAGGTCAGAATTGGTGGTGATAGGAACCAAATGTCTGAAGTCCTTCCGAAAGTTAGGAATGGTACTTTGCTTGATGTCTTTGTTTCACATTAGTTTTGAGGAAGAAAACAAAACCAAACGTGGGCCTAAAACATTTACGGTGGAGGGTACATGCAGGGTGTTGGGCAAAATAGTCCCCAAATAAAACACATTTGTAACTACTTTATCTCCAATGCTCAGAAGACACGTGTGGGTTCACTGGTGGTTTGTCTGTACAATTAACCATTTCACACCAAACCACTCTGAAGGACTTTTTACATGTCACCTACTGCACTATGCAGGAGTTTAGATAAATAAGAGGAATTCCCCTGATCCGTAACTGAAATAACTGCAGTCATCTGAGCCATTTGTATGAGTGGGCTGTGCGGTTTAGTGACGCACGAAATGGTTCAGGATCAGATTTTTATTTAAAGAGAAAGAGAATCTTTTCCAAAGTCAGTCATTGGCCTTTACCATCCACTATCTAGAGGCATCTGGGCTGGAGGAGGGGGCAGTCATGGAGGTTAGGGAGTCAGCCCTGTGACCGGAAGCTAGTCAGCTCGATCCCCTGAGCCAACACTATGTAACTGAAGTGCCCTTGAGCAAGACACCTAACCCCTAACTGCTCCCCAGGTGCCGTGGATAGGGCTGCCCACCGCCCTGAGCAAGTGCACTCACTGCCCCCTAGTGTGTGTGCTCAGTAGTGTGTATGTGGTGTTTCACTGCATGGATGGGTCAAATGCGGAGGTAAAATGAACTAATAAGGGTCACTTAATTAATTTTCTCATGGTTCTGAGATTTACTAACTCTTGATTAGTCATACAAAAGCATGTTTATGCATGCTCAGTGTTTTCCAGTGCAAATGTCTGCCTGCTCCTCTCTGAGCTGCCCTTGGGGCACATCAGCACATTCAGTATTCTGATATGTAAACAAAGTCATTCAGAGTGGATGGATGTGAAGCGCTGTGTTGTAGAGAGATTTGTACAGTGGTGGTGATATGAACCAGGGGTTGCCATGACTACGACACCAATATGGCCATTTTAATTACTGTTCAAAAGCACCAGCGAAGCTACATGTGCCTTATGAATTTTAATATGGAATATTGATCATGAAATGGTATTTCCTTACAGCGCTCTGCATGTACTTCTCCGCAATTATTGAATTTTATTTTGCTGGTTTAAGCCAAAAACGTAGTTCAGAATCACGATGAAACTGTTTCTCAGGCATCAGGCAGTGAAATCATAACCATTTCATGTGATAACTTTCTGTGGAGGAGCATTTAGTGGTGGTTAGTGTGGTGGTTAACTACACTGCCTTCTACACTGTAGACTGGGGTTCAGTCCCCACCAGGGTAAACACCCTACACTATACCAGTAAGAGTCCTTGGGCAAGACTCCTAACACCACCTTGGCCTGCCTGTGTAAAATGATCAGATTGTAAGTCGCTCTGGATAAGAGCGTCAGTCAAATGCCATAAATGTAAATGTAAATTTAGAGGTGGACGTCTGGTTTCTATCACCACCACTGTGAAGAATTCTGATTCGGTAAGTTTCTCTTGAATGCAGCATTTAACACCAAACCGCTCTGAACAACTGCGTCTCAGCATTTGCTTCTAAACGTTTTGAATTATGTTGAATTTTTAAAAGATGTGGAAATCTGTTATTCTCTACTCCTGTGGAAAATGATACAGCAATAACTGTGAATATATACATAAATAAACATTGAACCAGAGGTTCAAATGATCACAATTCAACGATTAACCATAGTATCGGTACAGCCGCAAGCCTGAGATCAGCGTCATCATCTTAAAGCCCTGCTGTTTCTGTTTCATGCCTGACTTTGGTCATTTTCCTGTGCCCGTCTCTGCTATAGGTGGATGTAGTAGTGTTGTGTGTGCCCTCTAGTGCTGTAGAGTTTATTTTAGGTGTAGATCAGCCTGTGAGCGTGCCGTCGCTATGACAACAGTGCTCAGCTCATCAGCACGAAACTCAGATTGGCTGATTTAAATGTGCAGTTTTCACACCTGCTGTACACTTTGGAGAGCTATTGGTCATTTGTCCACTGCCCTGTGAGGTCCTATGGATGTGCTAGATGTAATATTATTAAATATAATTAAATTAAATATAAATAACTCGCTCACTGTATTAACAATAATACTTGCAGACAATGTTTTATACATGCTAACGCGCTCTAGTCCATGTCGTGCCTTTTCTTCTGAAGTGACGATTTGACACGTTCTTTAATTTGCCATTGTAAAGTTGTTGAACTCAAGTGCAGCGAGTTACACATTATTGGCAGAACATACATTTGTACCTGTTCCTAACTCGGTACTAGGAGTGGACAGTACAGACTCATATCGGTCAGTGTTTTCTGTTGTTCAGAAAGTAATAACATTTAATACCATTTGTTATTGTCATTGTTATGGTCTTTTTTTTTTCTTCATCACTCGTTCCTCCCATTGACTCCCATTCGTTTTCGCCCAAACCTCAGCCCTGACACCAAAATTCATGTACTAATTCAGCGCAGGGCCCCAGGTTCTAATCCAAAGTGCAGTTTTTACATTGCAAGAGCTCTAACCTTATTGCCAGTGTTGCCCTGGCAAGTAAAAAGTGATGAAATTTACCCTAATACCACAGAGCTTATGAAGCAGACAGACAGCCACGCATGTGCTGTGACATCACAACCACGACTCGCTGGCAGTCGTACTGTACCTACAGCGTTTCAGCCCCAACCCAGATGAAGTGGATGTTCTGGTCTTCTTCTTAATGTATAGAAATAAAACATCAATTCTTATAGAAGTCACAGAAATCGTGGTACGATAGTTTCCCCAAATAGTTCAGCCGTCTTTTTACCCTGTATCTAGAACAAGAACAGATATACTGTTGACTCGGGTGCTTTGGCATCTGCCCATTGGCTTCTCTTATAAGTGTGTTTTGAGTCTGTGGGTTTTCTTTGATTAAGTGCATTGAAACATATTGTCAGTAGTAATAAAAATACTTCAGATAGATTAGATTAGATTAAATTAGATTAGAAGGTACAGGAATGTTCTTTTAAATAAGATGTGCTTGTACTGTGCTGTCGCACCACTAGGGGGCAATGTGGTGTAAGTTTCTAAAGCCTTCATCACCCCTACTTCTTATTCCTCATGCGTCACTGAGCTGTAGTCAGAGGGAGTGTGAAAGGTAGGTTTTACATTTGTGACAAAAGGTCTCAGGAGGCTTTAGCTTTCCTGCAAACTTAGAAATAATTGTGGTAATAAACATGACGACAAAAACTGGCTGGATGTCAGAGAAAGATTTACTAGTGCAGCCAGTAAATCATATCATTTTGGTTCATTTGACATCTGGAAGAGTGAGTGGAGAATTGGTGCTCGGACGTATTGATTAAATTCAGTATCATGATATTTTCCTAATATCACTATGTTGGATGATATTTGTTAATGGTCCTTTAGTGTTGCTTCTCTGTGCCAAAGAAATCTCTCGTCAACCTCCACATTCTTGTAAATGTTAAGCAAAATTCCAGAACCAAGTTTACTGTTTATTTTTTGGGTTTTAAACTCGTCTGAGGCAGTGAATTGCATTACGGTTGACTGTGTCAGGTCTTGGTTATCATGAAGAAAACACACAGAATAGAATTAAATGAGTACAAACTGCTTGGCGACAGGGAAGACATTGTTTCATGGGCTTTATATCATGGATGCAATGGCCATTTTCAGATATATAATTAAAAATAATGCTAGAAATATAACTGAGGAGCTCCCAAGTAGCACAACCATCTAAGCGTTGGCTGTATCATCAGGAGATCTCGAGTTCAATCCCTGGAGATGCTACAGACGTCCGTGGCCGGGAGTCCAAGAGAGCACAATTGGCCTCGCTCTCTCTGGGATACGACTACTACTAAACCTACTCTGGGAATAGGTTTTATAGATAGAGCACAATTATATTTTGCAAGTCGCCTGACCTACAGGCACCAACCACTGAAGAACAGGCTAAAAGGGGGTAGCAAAGTATCAGAGAAACAGATGGACTACAGTCTGTAACTGTAGAAGTACAGAGTGCAGCTATACAGTAAGTGGAGCTGATAAGATGGACAATGCCTGATTGGTGTTTATACATGTCACCGTGTCACAAGTGGTACGTAAACGTGTCCATCAGTGTCCTTGCACGGTATCGAGGAGGGGAAGTGAACCATGTTGCTATTTTTCTCCGCCAGCTGGTGCATGATGATGTAATCAAAAATCAGAAGATGTTTAAGAGGCGAACAAAAGGCATTCCGTTTTGACTGAAGATGACAGAAAAGACAATATTGTTGTCATTTGCTCATTTTAAAATCGTGCTCGACGTGACCAGGGACGTAAAATAAGAAGGTGAAAAAGTACATTTTCATTTAAAGTGACTTCAAAGCTGGGATTGCGCCTCCCAAACAACAAAACAAAGCGGTGACGGTTCATAAGCTTCTGTCTGCATCCTCTAACAGTAAAGTGGGGGTAGAGGGCATTAAGCTTGTGTGTGTTTCCCAAACACCGCTCTCCTGCTCTCTGGTTCTGTT
This sequence comes from Pygocentrus nattereri, assembly GCF_015220715.1. Classification (NCBI taxonomy): domain Eukaryota; kingdom Metazoa; phylum Chordata; class Actinopteri; order Characiformes; family Serrasalmidae; genus Pygocentrus; species Pygocentrus nattereri. The sequence continues at coordinate 4,283,247 of NC_051225.1, forward strand.
CATCTCAATAACTGCTGCATCTCTCTTTTCTCATCCTGCAGGTATGCCATCCCTCCTGAACACGGAAAGAGGCTGGAAAGACTCGCACAAGGTAACGCCTCGCTCTTTCACTCCACCGCTTCTTGCACTGTGAGTTTTGGAGAGCAATGCTGGTGTCGTTGACTCTGTGACCAGCGCGCTGTTACGTCTCAGGACAAAGTAACACCCAGAGCTTTCGTCTCTCAAACCCCTGTAATTACCGCTCTATTCAGGCTCTGTGACTTCACTCCTGCTTCTGGCTTGAACCTCTGCAGTTAGAGAGCTCTGAGCGAACGGTTAAAGGGAAAAATAAAGTGCGCTCGTCTTCCTGAAAATTGCATGAACAGATGTCACACTTTCTCAGTGCCGAATCTTTAACGCCCGCGCCACGAGAAAACCACAGAGACGGCAGATGCTCCACACGTTCTGCCTGGCAGTGACCATCCGGAGAGTAGATGGCAAAGAGTGATCTGTTTGGAGGAAAGAAAGAGAGAGGTAGATGTAGAGAGGAAGAGAGAGAGAGGGAGGAACATTAATATAGAGAGAAGGAACGGAAGGGGAGACGGAGAGGATGACTGTGAGAGAAAGGGAACCAGGGAGATGATGACTAGGAGAGAGAGACAGGCTAGAGAGGGTGAGAATACTCTGACAGACAGACTTGGGAGGGGAGAGAGAGGGAGATGATGACTTCGGGAGAGAGAGGGTGAGAATACTGAGACAGACAGACAGGGTAACTTGGGAGGGGGGAGAGAGAGGGAGATGATGACTTGGGGAGAGAGAGGGAGATGATGACTTGGGGAGAGAGAGGGAGATGATGACTTGGGGAGAGAGAGGGAGATGATGACTTGGGGAGAGAGAGGGAGATGATGACTTGGGGAGAGAGAGGGAGATGATGACTTGGGGAGAGAGAGGGAGATGGTGACTTGGGGAGAGAGAGGGAGATGATGACTTGGGGAGAGAGAGGGAGATGATGACTTGGGGAGAGAGAGGGAGATGATGACTTGGGGAGAGAGGGTGAGAATACTCAGACAGACAGGGTGACTTGGGAGGCGAGAGAGAGGGTGGAAATACTAGGGGAGAGAGAGAGAGACAGTGTAACTTTGGATGAGACTGGGTAACTTGGGGGAAGAGAGAGGAAGATGATGACTAGGAGGTAGAGAGAGAGAGGCTAACCTGGGGGGGAGGGGGATAATGACTAGGGGAGAGAGGGAGATGGTAGGTGTTTCTACTAAAGTGTCCAGTGAGTGTACAGTAGCGCACAAGGTTTAGTATTAACAACTCGTCCATTATATGATTAATTGTATCATGATGCATCCCAATATGAGATTAGATCAATAATCAATAATAAGACTCAACAAACAGCAGGATCCCTGTCTTGACGAATGCGTAGCAAGCAGTGATCTGCTTATGGAAACTGTAGAAAAAGCGATACGTGCTAAAACGTGGTAAAAGCTGCACTTCTGTTTTGTTACCATACTGCCGTCTAGAGGTGTTTGAAGGGAATTCTACTGATTTTATTTATTTATTTTTTAGGTTTTTGTCTAATGCAGTCGTTGGGTTGCAGACAAGCTCATTCAGAGTGGTTCGATGTGAAATGGTTCGTTGTAGAGAAACATTCGGACTCGGATTTCTTCACAGTGGTGGTGATAAGAACCAGAGGTCGCAACGTCTGAACGCCTAATGTCATAACCACTAGTGAACCTACACGTCTTCTCGCTCTCTCACGGGAATGCACACACTCTTAAAAACATTCCCATGGCTGCAGTGGTTTCTGCTAATGCGGCCGTGCTGTAGTGCAGTTATATACACATCTATCACCTCTCCCGCATTAGCCAGTCAGGGCCACGCTCTCGTCTGCTTTGCTCTGTCTCCGCTCCCCTTTTACTCAGCTTAATATCCCACTTAAAAGACAAAACGAAGCTTCAGGTTAATATCCCTCAAGGGAAAGCTCCGGAACGCCGGCCGCATCCTAATGTGGATTAATATCCGCCTCCGTCTGCCTCTTTCCTCACCTGGGCTATCTTCTCTCAGCATCTCTGCAAATAAAAAGCTTTGTGGAGCTTTGTGTAAATATCTCTTAAACAGTATAGTTCAAACCAAAGGTGGCAAGATCATTATACACCGCTGATGAAATCATCTCTGTTACATGAAAGGATAGCTAGTGGTCGGCCACTGCTGCGGTCAGTCCAGACACAGCTGGCGAGAATCACTTGAATTGGAAAGGCTGCAAAAGCAAAAAATGAATTAATTTCTTGTACATTTAATGTTTTGGCAAGCTGAGTTCAGTTAGGTAAACTTTTAAGGGGAATTTCACAAATTTTTGAAAAATTTCTACATTGTTATGGACTTAATATTAAGTTTAAGTGACCCTTATTAGTCCCACAATGGGGAAATTGGGGAAATCACCTCTGCATTTAACCCATCCGTGATATGAAAGATATGAAATGTTGGGGGTAAATGTGAATTAATACGCTTGCTTTGGGCACTTTTGCCTTACAGCGTCTTGCATGTTCTCTACAGGTGTTGTAAAAATATGTTTTAGGCCACAACTATCATAAAACAATGACCCAGGCTCTAATCAACATATTTGTAGCTATTTTATGTGTGTTACAGACTTTGTGAGGTTGCTTTTAGGCATTAAATGCTTCGGACATCTGATTCTTAACACCACCACTGTGAAGGTTTTCTAGAATTGTTGGAGAATTTCACATCAAACCACTTTAAATTCCACTTAATGTGGAATTTTCGGCACAGATTTGCGAACCTTGAAAGTGAGAGCCAATAGAAAATGAAGGGTAGGTGCTGTGATTTCTTTCTTGACAAAACATCTAATGGAAGACCATCTGTTCAGTCTGAGTAATGTTGGCTGTTGCTCACATTACCAAAAAAAAAAACTACCTACACTGTCAGAAATAAAGGGGCTAAACTGTCACTGGGGCCCCTCTGGTCACTGTGCTGGTAGCCTCAATGGTACAGCTCGGTACCTTTAGTCAGGGAACATAACTGAACCATAATCCACTGAAATGATCTGTTCTAAGCTGGACTGACTCCACACGCCTCGCCTCGCCTCCAGGCTTTTATTCTACTGCTCTGTTTTAAAACATTCGGTTATGAAAAGGAACAAATACCAACTTTTCACCTGGAGGAACTGATTTAAACTTCACCATCAGACCTTAAACCCACTGTAGAACCTTTGAGGGAACATTTACACTGTTTGGACCTTGATGAACAAGAAATGTACCTGATCAGAACCTTCATATCTAACAGTGTTGTTAATATTGGCTGTTTACTGAACAGCTGTGTTCTCTTCAGAAGCATGTCAGGTTGACCCCTAATCGTCTGATTTTAAACTAGTAAGGCAGAAGTCTGATGTGACCACAACATAAGACTCTTATGTCTTGGTAGAAATCTCTAGCTGCTGCAACTGCTGGTAAAAAGAGTTTCGCATCTTTCTTTTTTTTTCTGTTTCCACTCATGAGTGAGTTGCTGCAGCGTTTCAGCATAAACCGAGAAGCTGCAAGTAGGCATGATGAAAAACGACAAAGAAAGGAAGAGAGAGAAATACGTTGTAGATATTGCGTCGGAAAACGATTAGCTGACCATCTTCCTTACATCTCAGTTTATGTTCACAACTCTATGGTGTTAAAGGGCCCCTATCATAGAAAACCAGATTTTCTTCAGCTTTAGAGTTGAGTGAATGTAAACATTGTTAGAGTTTCAGAAAGTCCCCAATCCTGACAGTCTGTGTAAAGAAACTTGGCTGTTTCATGAAAACCAACACTTGTACATACACCAATCAGATAACATTCTGACCACCTCCTTGTTTCTACACTCATTGTCCATTTTATCAGCTCCGCTTACTGTATAGCTGCACTTTGTAGTTCTATAGTTACAGACTGTGTGTTGGTGGGTGTTGTGCTGGTCTAAGTGGATCAGATATAGCAGTTCTGCTGGAGCTTTTAAACACTGCGACATAAGCTGGACGTCCGTCCCACTGCCCACTCTTAAACATCAGAGCATAGGCTTCGTCTCCTCTGCAGACCAGTTTCTTCTCCGCCGTGCTGAATGCTATAAACTTTCTCTGCACATGCAGAACGGACTTAAACTTTCCGATAGGGAATGTAATCAGATAGAGGCGTTTACACGGATATTATTCTTCTGTTTAATGGATTATTTACAGGATTACCCACCTCATTTGGTCAGGTGGAAATTGTATTAATCGGCATAGAACACGTCCATGTAAACGCCTCAATCGGACGTGTTCTGTTCCGACTGAGCTATTAGTTGGATTCTCAGGCTGCATGTAAACATGGCTCGGAAGTCCTGTGAAGTATTCATAACCATCTCGTATAATAAGTTTGTGAGGGAGCTTTTAGAGATGGACATCTGGTTCCTGTCACTACTGTGAACAGTTTTGACACAGTAAGTTTCTGTTTCACATCAGTTTAAATGATGTTGGCATCTTAACAATTAAATTATGCAGGAAAAAGTGATTAAATTCCCCATTGTCGGATACCTAGAGCGTTAGCCAGTCTCTCCCGACTTCAAGACGTTAGTCCATTTCCTTCTTAAACTTTCTGAACTCTACACTTCCGCCAGTGCAAAGGCTCTTGTGTTGCGTACGTATGACGCAGATGTAGAGCTGGCCAGGGTGGAGGGACATCAGCGGAGGGCAGATGTCGTTGGGCTTAGTGCGGTAAACTGCTCCGGCTGCCGCACTTAAGCGAACCTTCACTGTCATGGACTGCGTGAAGCTTGACTCGGTGTGAATGGAGAACGGGGGAAATGATGATAAAGATTACGAAAAGCTTTCTGGCTGAGTTGGCGTTCGCCACACGCGCTGACCCACACAGACTCCGCTGGACACAGGAAGAGCACTTAGAGATAACCTCCATATCCCGCAGTTACCTTCAGTATTACACACGCTGCCTTTCGCTCTCCTTCGTACACTCTGTGATTATCCTCTTTCATGCTTTCGTTCTTTCTCTTTCTACCTTCTTTCTTTCTTTCTCTCGGTTTGATCATGTCGTCATTTTTCCTGTTCTTGTTACCTTCTCTTAGTTTTTAGTTTTATAGCACGTTTCATGTTACACTGCCCTACTTTTACCCCATTTTAAGCACCGATTGTCCGTCTGACTCAACTCTGAGCGAAATCTAGTGTACGCTGGTCAACGACTCAATCTGAGCAGACTCCTGCAACGGCCAATGAGCGTGAAAGGAGAAAATACAGCAAGTAAACAGAAAAATGGTGGAAAGTCTCGTGTGGAGCAAAGCTTTTTAATAAGTTGAGTACATTTAAAACTAAAAAAAAAAAGAACTGATCACTTTTTAAATCCATGATCCTCACTTAAACATGTTTATCTGCTGCTTCTTTACTGTGGCAGCATAAACGGCAGATAAACAGAAGCAGCTCTATGTTTGTTTGTTTGGGTGTCCTAGTAACGGGACTGTGCGAGAGTTTGCGCGAGAGTTTGCGCGAGAGTTTCGTTTGGTTCAGCAACAGCTTAAAAGTTAGTAGCGTGTGATCTCTAATCATTCAGTGTTTGATCCCCAATATTTCAGTCACCCAAAAATCTGCAAAACCAGTGTGATGCAAGATGCCCTGTCTTTTTATAATCTGTTAAGACTGTAGAAGTAGTGTGGTGAACCCAAAGCTTCAGTTACATCTCAAAGTGGTTTCCGCGGGAACGCAAGTTGAAGAAAAGAAAAATTAAAACAGTTCTCTAAATGAAATCTTATGACGCCCAGTTAGAATTTTAGTCTTTAGTTCTCTCTATTTTTTTCAGAAGCTCTTATCTTTCAGAGCCACTGAGGTGAAAATGTGAGATTCTGAATGTTTTCCCTCGAGTTTTATATTCTTTTACATCTTTCTTTCTCTAATTCTTTTCATTTCTAAGGTAGTGGTTGTTAGAGCCACTAAGGTAAACGTTTTTAAACCAGTATGAATTGTTGGTGTTTGTGCTTAATTGTTTTTAAATGTTCACATTCTTATTAACTTCATTTACTTTCCTTTTTTCCCCACTTTACCTTGTTTGTAGGGTTTTTCCCGGGTAGCTCTCAGGGCTGTGATGCTTTTCTTCGTCACAAGATGACCCTCATCTCTCCCTCCATTCTGAAGAAGTACAGCATCCCCTTTGACAGGGTGAGTAGATTAAAGAGGGATTTTGTAGTTTTTCATCATTTTTGCATAAAATTTTTGTATATAATTTTAAGAAGGGAGGGGTTTTCTAGAATAATCTGAATGGGGAGAACATTCTAGAACCGTTAGAGTTGGCAAATATTCTGGTGTAGTGTTAATCAGGATTGAACAGTCTTACTGTGGAAACAGTGCAGGTTAGAAATCGGGGGGGACCCGTATCCAGTAAGCTTCCCTGCCCCTTACTTAACCCTAGCACATGTGATCCAGCCAGTCAGGGGGCTTGGGAAGATGTTGATTAGCTGGAGCAGGTGCGGCACATTGTGGTTAGAACTAGGCTCTGCAGGAAGGTTGATGGTCCTGGTCTCTGGTCCTGGAGACCCCTGTTTTAGAACAATGAATGGGGAGAAAATACTGCAGAGCAGTGAATGGGAGGAATATTAACCCTCCTGTTTCGGGTCATTTTGACCCCATTCAGTGTTTAATGTCTCTACATAATTGATTTACATCACGTTTTTTCTTCATATTTAATATTTTCTAATTCTAACGACTGGGTAAACATGAAATTGACATGGTTTCAGTGTTCTGTTCCTATCTTCGTATGTGTCTTCTTCTAAGAAGAAGTATTTGGATGATATTGAGGTCATTATAACACAATTCTATAATCTCTGAAAAAAATCGTCCTTCTCCTTTAAGGCCTTAACCTACCATAAGCATAGCTGTAGGGCTAAAACTTTGAATGGGAATGTAAGGTTGGTGGTTGGTTAGTGTAGTGGACAACACCTCTGCCTTCTACACTATAGACTAGAGTTCAATACCCCACCTGGGCAGCACCCTACACTATACCAATAAGAGTCCTTGGGCAAGACTCCTAACACCACCTTGGCCTACCAGTGTAAAATGATCAAATTGTAAGTCGCTCTGGATAAGAGCGTCAGCCACATGCCATAAATGAAAATGTAATCGGATACAGACATGCAGATGGATATTATTCTTCTATTCATCAGATTATTTACAGGATTGCACACCTCGTTCAGTCAGATAGAAATTGTAAGCCCGCTCCAGTTGAGGTCTATACATGGACGTGTTCTATTCCAATTGAGCAATTAGATTAAGTTTATTAAACGTGGCTATTGATCAGATTGTCATATATGAAAGGTTGACATTTGTAGCCAGTCATTGCAGCGCTTAAGCTGGGCGTACACTACATAATGTTATGCCTGATTATGCCTACCTCAAGCGATTTTCCAGGTTGGGAGGTCGATCCGAAGCTTGAGTGAGAGGGGAAATGAGTGAATCTTTAGCCCTGATCTGATCGAACTCTGAAGTGACCGGAGACTCTCTGATATTATCAGACACGCTTGATATTTCCATCTCAAAACGTTCATGACTCCTGCTGTGTGAGAATGTCAGAGATTTTCTCAGTGAGTGATTCAAACACCAGCCAATCAAAGAGCTAGAAGAGCAGAGAAAGAGGCGAAGAGACGCGCCACGAGCAGAGGCTGAAGAGCAGAGCGCGGAGACAGAGGAGAGGAGCTGTGTATAAAACAGACAAATTAGAGTCGATGTTTTTGCAGTGAAATATTTCTCCAGCTCTCACTGCGATATCAATGTTTCTCAGATCCGTATTAATCTCAAGTTTACGCTTTCTCTGCACTTGAAAACACAAAAGAGTCCAGTCCAGCCGGTTTAACATTGTCTGCGACGTGATCTCTGAGGAGATTTGGGCGTTTGAGTTCCTGTTCGCTGCCAGAACTTGTTATAGTGTGTGTTATACTATCCGTTTACTAATCGTCTGGTGTGAGATTCTGTCAAACTGACATCAAGTTTGTGATGGTCTTGGTTTTAAAAATCTGTTACGATTTTAAGTCGCATATTTAGCCTTACTGAAACCTGTGCCGTGCTGTCTTTTATTAGTTGTTAGCGGTCAGTTTGGTTATTCCTTTAAAATGAATGCCTCAACCTCTCATTGGATCGGCCGTCAGATCACCCATGGATCTGGCTCGTGCTGAAGTCTCCTCTCATTAGCATTTTTTATGTATGCTCACAGATTTGACATGATGGCCGGAGTCCACAGATTTAGACTGACCATCTCTTTCATTCTCCTCTCTTAACATTGCATCCACATTTGTGCCCACTGTCTCACACCCTGACATGCTGGCATTAGAATTCAGCTCAGAGTCAGACGAGGCATTCCTTTACCCATTCTGTTAGACAGAGGGAATGTTAGTATTAGTGAAACCCTCTCCAGTCCTCCTCTGAGTAAAACTGTCTAAATGACTTAAGACTTGGTGTTGGAAGAGGGTTGGTGAGTCAACCTCACTTTCTAATCCAATCCCCACACACACACACACACACACACACACACGTTCTGCTGCGCTGACCCACTCGTGTGGGTGCTTTGATTAAATGGAGACGCTTACTTCAGCTTCAACACTGCAAAATGTATGAGCACACTCACTCATTACGCTCTCGATTCATCTCGTTTCAAAGCGTGGCCAAGTGTGTGTGAAGGGAGGGAGTCGAAGAGCGGAGAGAGTGGATATCATGCATGCTAATGTTGGCGTGAGCAGTGCTGAATGTCACTGTGGTCTGTAGGGAGGCTCTGCGGGTTCCTGCTCAGCCGAGGAGTGTACAGAGCTAACGCTGCACTGATTAGGCGACTGATTGTGGATTCTTGCTGTTGATGCCGTTGATGTGACCCTTATTGTAGAGAGTGCCATTTGGCTGAACTGTTTGAATCTGATTATTTAATTAGCAACACAATGAATTATATTTGCATGCGGTTTACAGTTTGAGTGGTTCTGAAGTGCCGTTGTAGGACTTTCTTACGTACATTCATGACATCAGTGAGTGTGATCCACTTTACTCAGCCAATAAGCTGATCAGCTCACCAACAAATCAGCACTTGGTAGCAGTAATTTCAACCAATCAACACTCAGTAACGCTAACCACTTAGTGCTCAGTAGCAGTAAAACCAACCAGTCAGCGCTCCGTGGCGGTAACACCAACCAGTCAGCGCTCCGTGGCTGTAACGCCAACCAGTCAGCGCTCCGTGGCTGCAACGCCAACCAGTCAGCGCTCCGTGGCTGTAACGCCAGCCAGTCAGCGCTCCGTGGCGGTAACGCCAACCGGTCAGCGCTCCGTGGCGGTAACGCCAACCGGTCAGCGCTCCGTGGCGGTAACGCCAACCGGTCAGCGCTCCGTGGCTGTAACGCCAGCCGGTCAGCGCTCCGTGGCTGTAACGCCAGCCGGTCAGCGCTCGGTGGCTGTAACGCCAGCCGGTCAGCGCTCGGTGGCTGTAACGCCAGCCGGTCAGCGCTCGGTGGCTGTAACGCCAGCCGGTCAGCGCTCGGTGGCTGTAACGCCAGCCGGTCAGCGCTCGGTGGCTGTAACGCCAGCCGGTCAGCGCTCGGTGGCGGTAACGCCAGCCGGTCACCAGCATAATCTAAACATTTTTCTCCTCCAGACTTTAATAAATAAATGCATCATCAGATATAGAAGTATGATTCTCATACTGTCATGCAACTTTTTTTCTTACTGTTCTCTCTCTCTCTCTCTCTCTCTCTCTCTCTCTCTCTCTCTCTCTCTCTCTCTCTCTCTCTCTCTCTCTCTGTATTAATTCCTTTGTCTGATGTTCGTGGCTCATTAAGTTCAGTTCACTCCTCTGAACCTCCTCCAGCCAATCTCTGTGCTGCAGATTACACTTCAGCTTGCATTATTTCATTTTTTCCATTGCATAAATTAATCACTGCATTAATTTTTCTCTCTTTCACCCGTTCCATTGTGAGAGTGAAGGCCGCTCTCGGTGACGAGTAGAGATTAAACTGGAGGCAGTCTGCCTAACGGGGCCCAAATGAAGTTCGCTGCTCTTGGCTGAGTTTCTCAAAAGTTTTCCTCTTTTGTCAGTTGTTTTTTTTTTTTTTTTTCCCCAGTTTTTTGCTTCTTCTCTGGTTTATCGTCGTTGTTGGAGGTGAGGTTACCTGACAGTCTGTGGAGCATTAAAAATAAACCTGAGTATGTATGAAAGCAGGTTGACTGAGCATGTTTGTGAGTGTCTGGTGTTTCTCGGATTCTCCTCAGCAGGTCGTCTCTGCTTCTGCCTCTCTGCATCTACTCGCTTGGTTAGTTTCTCCTTCTGTGTTTTTCCACATGCAGATGAAAAAGCCGTTAAAGGAGGGGTTCAATAGGAAAACGCCGATAGGGGAATTCTGAGCAGATGCCGATATCCGTTTGCATATCCACCCATACTAAGGCAGATACATAAGCATTTATCAAATGTAGCCATTGGAATTCAAGCTATCTTACAGAGAAATGCATCACTTCGCTGTTGCTGGAAGAAAACCATGCATCTCCAAAATGGTATTTTTGCAGGAGAAGGAAAAAACCTACTTTACTTTCAATGGAGGTCAATGGAACCAGAATTTTTTCTAAGTAACTTTGGGTCATTTTTTTTGTCCCTTCATCATGAAATTTACATACAGTGTAAAGGACAACGGGTATTTTTAAATTGTCAAAAATGGAGAGGGTTTTCTTCCCACGGCTGCGCTGTATTATTGAAGGGCTACAGATGCAGTAAAGTGAGCAGAATGCAGGTTTTAGTGTGTTAACCCAGCATAGTCTGAACATCCTGCTTTTCAGGAGTGAAGCCTTGGTTACACTGCATGACTTTTAAAGTCTTAACTGATTATAATAAGACTGGTCATCTCATGCTATCAGACTGGGTTTTGCCTTTTTTTAGGGCTACTGAAAAATTACCACTAAACTTTTAAGCTGCTGCTAAATGGAATGGAGCTCACTGGACTGAACTTGCATGTTCTCCCAATAATAGGAGATGCAAATAAACAAACATGGAGCTGCTGTTTTTTTTTTTTTTCTGCCACTTGCACTAACGCAGTAAAGAAGCAGCAGGTGAGGACTGTGGATTTAAAAATGTGGTAAATTTTTTTAGAGTTTTAAATGTACATAAACTCAATTTTACTCATGTCTTAAACTCAGGCTAATTAAAAATCTTCGCTCCACACATTCGTCATTTTTTATTCTTTACTTGTTTTTCTTCTTTCATGCTCTCATTTTTCATTGGTTGTTGCAGGAGTCTGTTCACATTGAGTCGTTGACCAGTTTACAGTCAAAAACTGAAACATGTTTGATGAACTCCGACTGGTCTGATACGCGTTCAGGAGTCTGTGCCCCTCACACACGACTCTACTCTCTCTCTGACTGACCCAAAAAACCTGCAGACTACAGTCAACCAGCATAGACTCGGCCAGACTGAGAATCTGAGCTAAAATCGGGGTAAAAATCTAATTTAAAAAGCCATTTAAATTGTTCGTCAGAAGGAATCATCTTTCCGCTGGTGGTAATTTTCTTAACGCTTTAAATGACCAGTTATAATAGACACTTCTATAACTTATGAGTAGCTCAGCCAGTTTGCGTTAAAGTCAATGTAAGTACTGAATAATAAGCCTGGGATTTTAAGGGGTTAAAGCAATTAGCCTCCATCTCTATATTTACACACTCCCTACATTTTGTCAGCATATCTAATATTTCTCATTTTTAGACATGTTGTAAGGATATTAGTATTTCTGTAGTATGTTTACTTTTGTCCAGACATTTTTACTTGACTTAAATCTTTTTTTTTCAAGTGAAATTAGCACATTTCTAAAAAAAATAAGTCAATATAATGAGAATTTCACTTGAAAATGTGTTTTTATTTATTTATTTATTAAATAAGTGAATCACAGATGTAGTCGGTCAGTCAAGACCTGTTTGAGCTACATTACCCTTGTAGCTCTGGTGCAAAACTAAAGAGGCAAACTTGAGACACCAAGCACGATTTCTAATGGCATAAATCCGATTTTTCATTGAAATGTTCCTTTAAGAAATGCCAGACTGATGTTTATGCAGAACACTCAGCATATAATTGTGTTGGTAACATAAAGAAATGCATTAGGAGGTGTTTACAGTCGGATCTTTAGTGGGTACTCGTACACCCTTTTATAAGCATTGGCTTTGCTTGACCCGATCGAAGGGTCTTGTGTACGTCTCTGTTGGACACTAAGCCAGAATAAGTCATCGATTAGTGCCGTGTAAGAACTTTGTTAATTTCACAGCAGCCGTTGACCTTCAGGGGCGTCCAGTAATGTTCTCCAGCCACGCGGAGCTAATTCAGTGAGTAAATCATGATCAGACACCATTGATTTTATTGATGGTAAACGGAGCCGGGCGATCGAGTGAGCGAGCGGAGAGGCACACAGGACTGAAATATAGCTTACATTCACCCCTAATTCATCTAACTTAGTTTCTAATGGACGCCATGCAGCCGCTGAGCCGAGGCACTTCTGGGGACCCTCACATCTCCGGAAGCGACGGCAGCACTTGGGGGGGGGGGGGGGGGAAACCGAAATGAAAATATTCATTTGCCAAGGCTGGCTAACTCTGAACGCCATGCTCACTGACTCCACACTTAATTGCACTTGTACTGCCCGAAGTAGCATTCTAGGATTGAAGCTGTGAGGCAGTTTAGACGAGGGAGGAAGAGAGAGAAATTAAAGAATGGATGGAGAGAGAGAAAAAGAAAGTGTAGAGGGAGAGAACAGAATGAAGTAGAGAGACAAAATGAAAGATGTGGATAGAGGGGGAAGAAGGAGGGGTGGAAAGAAAGGAAAGGAGGTGAGAGGTGCATGAAGGAAGAGTGAGTAAGAGAGAGAGAAGAATGATGGAATGAGAGTTGGATAGAGAGATAGAGGGGGGAGAAGATAGTGAGATGGGTGAAGGAGAGAAACAGTGGTGGATGGAGAAGGAGAGAGTAGAGGAAGGTGAGAGAAGGGATTGAGGGAGCAGTGGAAGGAGAGGGGTGGAGAAAGCAGGTGAGGAAAAGGTGGATGGAGGAGGAGAGAGAAGGAACGGTGGACGGGAGAAGGAGAGGGATAGAGGAAGACCCAGAGAGAGGTGGATAAATAAGGTGAGGGAAGGGTGGAAGGAGGAGGAGAGAGGGAGATAATGGAAGGAGGAGGAGAGGTGGATGGAGGAGAGAGAAGAATTAAGTCCTAAAGTGTCGTTTACAGCTTAATTCATCACTGAAGTCCTCACTGACTCACTGCTGTGTCTTCCATCAGAGTTACAGTCCTGAATATCTCTGTGTGCCGTGAACACGCTTGGTCAACTAGTGCTGCTGCTAGCGGTCACTTCTGTGGGGCAGTGGGCAGTTCACCGATTACAAATCTTCAAGCATACTGAGGTTCAAATGAAAACGACGACACTGCAGTCCCTCCCTCATCCTCTGCTGTGCAGTGCATTGCATGTGAACGACTCCACTTTCTTTTCGAGGCAGAGGACATAAAGAAATGGCCAGGCCTTTGGGCTCAGCCTTAGCCTGTCAGGCAGTCCGAAGGCGGGCACGATTGTGGACGCACTGCGGACCAGCAGGCGCTGAAGCATGAGACAAACGACTTTATTTCTCCTTCCACTTTAAAATGGTGCAGCAGCTACATTTAAGGTGGAACAGAAAATGCAAATCCAAACCCAGAGAATTCAGTCAAACATAACTTCTAAGTAAGAAACCGTTTTTTTTTTGTTTTTTTTTAATTAAAATAAGTTTAGTGTGATATAAACTGAAACTGTCAGAATGAGCGCTTGAATCATTCCCTGATGTAAAATTTTGGACATGCTTTAATTTCTGTAATCAGTTAACCTTTCAACGGTTTTTGGATTAATCAGTAATTTTAACGATTGTGTTCCTATTTACATTTATATTAGAAATACATTTAAATCATGGAACAGGAAACAGGAATTTGCAAGTGTCTGTTTAAAAAAAAAATATATATATATATATATATTTTCTGTTACTTTTGTTTCTGTGAAGAAATTTTTGTCTATTTTTGTAACTAATTTTCTATATTATCTTTTAGATTATAACTATTATAACTTTGCTTTTTTTCTTTTTAGTGTATCGTCTTACTTTGAGTAGTAGCACACATTTAATAATTTATGTATTTCTTTTTTTTTTTTGTAAAGTAATGGAAATGTGGGCATTTCTATGATGATGATGTAGTAATAAATATAGCAATAATAGCAATAATCATCTCTGTCAGTTGTAAGACTGAAAGCAGTAGGGCTGGGCGGTGCTGCAAAAATGTGTAGACGTAGTTATAGAGATCGTTGTTTTACTCTTTGCCTTATACATATTCATTACTTAATTTCCCCCTTATTTCTTTTTCAGTTTGTTTTTTTTCTTTAGGTGATACTTTTTTGTGAATACACACACACTAGGGGGCAGTGAGCACACTTGCCTGGAGCGGTGGGCAGCCCTATCCACGGCGCCCAGGGAGCAATTGGGGGTTAGGCGTCTTGCTCAAGGACACCTCAGTCATGGACTGTCGGTGCTGGGGATCGAACCGGCAACCTTCCAGTCACAGTGCCAGTTCCCTAACCTCCAGCCCACGACTGCCCCAACAAATTACTATTATGGGTTTATAGTTATATTACATTACATTTTATTTATTTATTTATTTATGCATTTATTTAAGTTTATATTGACTTCAGACTTTTAAATGACTCTTGTGCTGGGGTTTAAATAAATAGTTTATTACTGTTGTTATTATTAAGTTTATTTTTATTATCAAGTTTATTTTATAGTTTTTACAGTCGTTAGTCATTATGTTAATAAGAAACATGAACATATATCAGGCCGTTGGTATACGAGTGTATTGATGTTCTCTTTTCTGCTGTTTGTGACTCTCTTGTGTAGATCACTCAGGAGGCGGGTGAGTTTATGGTCACGTTCCCGTACGGCTACCACGCCGGCTTCAACCACGGCTTCAACTGCGCCGAGTCCACTAACTTCGCCACGCTGCGCTGGATCGACTACGGAAAAATGGCCACACAGGTGGGCAGCATGTCTCGAACAAGTCCAACACTGTGTTAATGAATTAATTAACTCATTCATAATCAGAGGTACTAGAATAAGACATGTTTATAGTTCAATACATAGCAATGTTACCTGCTTAGAGTTCAGCGTAGCTGTTTTCAAATGAAGGCAGTAGTTTGACAAGAAGGAACAGTTCAGCAAAAATCAAGTTTACCAAGTTTTCTTCCCATTTTGCTAAAGCTTCATGTCTGAAAGCTTCATGTCTGAAAGCTTCATGTCTGAAGTTTGCTTTTTTTTAGTTTTGTACTGAAGCTACGAGAATAACGGAGCCAACGGCTAATGGGAGCTTATACCCCACCGATTAGCATTGTGCTAACTACATGCTTAAATCATCACATTTGCTTCAAGACATGTTGTTCAGTATCTCTAATAGACTTGATTTGTGGTTTGTGACACTGTATGACCCACTGTTCCCTATAAATATGGACTAAAGCACGTTACGTATCTGCATACGTACGTCAGTACATGGTTCTGAGAACTGCAGTGTTCAGTCTGTGGAGTCGTTTTGCTCTAATCCTCTTCTGAGTGAGCTGCACCAGCAGGTTGTACTAAAGGGAGTGGAAGGGAGCAGCTTGGAGCCAGCAGGCCGAGCACATGATTGTGCCCAATTCACTTTTCATCAGCTGCAGTCGTAACTCTCCACTACACTTACATTATCCTCGATCAGGCCTATTGAACTACAGCGGGATTCATTTACGGGGTTTTGAAACAAGTTTGACTCAAAGCCACCCAAGACAATAGCTGTGTCCCAATTCAGGGGCTGCTTTCTTCGAAGGACGTGGTCTATGAAGGCTGCGTAGACCCGCAAAGGCTGGACTGAAATGAGACCATCTGCTCTAAGGTGGATTTCCTGTTTGCATCACATCGTTAGCTATTTGACTGAGTCTAAACCCAGTACTTGTATTTAAAAGCGAACTCCTCAGTCGTTTGCTCAGTTTGCTCCTTTACTGTCGCCGCCATGGTCTCGAATCCTTGCCAGCACCCAGTGATCCTTGGGATATGTTGGCTGGCAATGGATCCTTCATTGCTGTGTATGAAGGAGACTTCACAAAGAGGCAGCCTAGTCACGCCGATGTGATGCAATCGGCCTTCAAATATAGCCTCTGAAGGATGGAGCCCCTGAATTGGGGCACAGCTTGTATATACTCTAAACATTTATCTCAATACATTCTCTTTCTCTCGCTCTCTTGGTTTTCTTTATCTCTCCCCTCATACCTCTCTATCTGTTCCTCTCTGTGTATCTCCCTGTCTTTCTGTTCTTCTTTCCTTGTTTTATGTTCCTTCTACCCCCTTAAATTTCTCTCTCTCTCTCTCTCTCTCTCTCTCTCTCTCTCTCTCTCTCTCTCTCTCACACACACACTCTCTCTGTGTCTCTCTCTCTCTCTCTCTGTCTGTCTGTCTGTCTGTCTGTCTCTCTCTTCTTTGTTCCCCTCTACATTCTGTCATTCACTCGGTCTCTCCATGTTCAGCTCTCCACAGCTGTTGTGATTAGAGTGAGTGAGGGGAGAACGGTGCACCAAGTCATTATTTCAGTTGTGCTGGAGTTTGCCTCCTTGTACATCTTAATGGAGGAGCTCATTAGTGGAACCTTTATAAAGACTGGTTGCAGGGCTACACAGACACACACACACACACACACACACACACAGAAGAGATTCTTAAAACAAGCAGACAAATGGTTTCCACTCAGCGCACGCAAACAACGTACTGCACAATAACAGATCTGCCTGGACAGTCAGCCATGATAGTTGTATTTAAGGCTAATTAGAGACTAATTTATGCGAACCCTGACATGGATCAAAGGAAATGAAAATGGGAAATAAAGGTGAAGATTGAGAGGCCTCAGCCTGCTATAAATGGCCTACTCCTGGTTGGGGGGGGTGGCCTGTAGGGGACACATGGTTTCCTGTAAAGTGTCCCTCAGGGTGTAGCTGGATATCATAGCACTAAAGAGAAGGCCATCAGACATCTGAGAGAGAATCAAGTCTCAAAAGAGCAGAAGGAGAATGACCTCCTCCTGACTGTAATAAACAAGGGCTGCTAGATTTATATTTCAAGTCAATTAGTCTATTGACTATTATTCAGTTATATGAGTAATCTAACCATTATACTTATTTTTTTTGTCCACTGTTTGCTGCCGCTATCATACCGAGTTCATTCTGTTTAGCAGAATGTCCTGAAGGGTCAGTCTGAGAGAGGTCGGAGCAGCAGGTCATTATTCAGCCAACACACAGATGCAGTATTTAATTCTTCTTGGCCAAACAAGCTAAGATAAAGTTCCAGATACATGAAAAGAGAGCTGTGTTTTACATGTTAGTTTGTGTTTTGTGTGTTCAGATTTCTTTCTTCAGTAGCTTTTGGTTGGGTAAGTGATCATGACAGTAAACTTCCATTTAGAGTTCATCCGAATCTGATGGAGAACACATTGATTTTTGGAGACACTGTACAGGGTGGGCCATTTATATGGATACACCCAAATAAAATGGGAACGGTTGGTGATATTAACTTCCTGTTTGTGGCACATTAGTATATGGGAGGGGGAAAACTTTTCAAGATGGGTGGTGACCATGGCGCCTATTTTAGATCCAACTTTAGTTTTTTCAATGGGAAGAGGGTCGTGTGGCATCAAACTTATTGAGAATTTCACAAGAAAAACAACGGTGTGCTTGGTTTTAACGTAACTTTACTCTTTCATGAGTTATTTACAAGTTTCTGACCACATTGTACCGTTTCTTACATTGCAAGTGGCAATCATCGGGGTCCAAACACTCTGCAATGATTTTGATTATTAGCCAAACAGTGAAGTTGGTTTGTGTTTTTGGATTTCTTTTTTTAGTTGCTTTAGGGTGGGTAAATGATTGTTAGCAAGCATGACGGTCCTTCCAATTACTTTTCATTCGAATCTGATGTAGAACACATTGACTTTTAGGGAAGCTGTAGTTGCTGAAAGCTGAAAAGCTGTCTGCATGTTACGTCACAAGTGGCAATCATTGGGGTCCAAGCACTTTGCATTAATATCGAGCTAGTAAACACACATCATGGCCAAAATGTTTTGGATCAAAAGAAAAGAGGAAAAGTATACCAAACTTCATACACACTAATCTTTTCATCTTCTGGTACACAACAGATTTTTAACAAAACATCAAAATACATAGAAAACAATGCAATATTTGGTCATGGTTTAATTTGTATTGTGTTTAGATATATAAATATTTCCACAGTAGTTATGCATGTGTTTTATTTTTATGGTGCATCAGAATTTCATGATAAAGTCACTAAAGATCTTATTTAGGAATCATGCCGCCAGACTTGTGGGACTTGTTTCTGCGTTTTTCAGCTATTATAGTACTTTAGTACTTTTTCCATAATGTATGAAAACTCTGATAATTTCATTAGTTATTCTACACATCCAGCCTGTGATGTCAGTCTGTTGCAAATGCATGTTTTTAAACCTTGGGAACTCGAGCAATCTTGCAAATCTCCAAACACCAAAGTGAGGGGAAACTGAAGGGTTTATGATTCCTTTTTGGACAAGGACAATGTCTTTGACACTATATAGAGTGCTTTTGCTTTTAATTAAGCAACGTTGACTAATCATTGTGGTACTATAACATACACACACACCCTTTTCTTTAGTTCTCCTGTTGATGTGAGCAGCACCTGAAGGATGTAGATATTAGCAAGAGCATTTTATTGGACATTTTTCGCTGCTGCAGATAAACAGGCTTTCTATGGCACAGTTATGAAAACACGTCAGGGAAATAAACATAGATGGTCTGGACAGCCCTCAGCATCGTCCTCCCGCTGCTACAGCTGTGAAAAAGAGAGCGAGCGCAGCCTCTGATCATTTAACATCGTTAAAAATTGGCCTGGCCCCATTGCTTTCTAAAGCCTGAAGGGCAAAGCCTTTCCTTCTGGAACGCTCTGCATGTTTGTACACTCGCCGTCTCGCTGATGGAGGAGTTTAGAGTGTATGTGTTTGTGTGTTTGGTGTGTGTTAAAAAGCTTTAGTTCTTCCTGTTGAATCCATCTGGAGTTAATTTTAGGATCTTAGGATCATGAATGCTAATATTCAGTAAAGCATTTAGTCATTTGTTTGGCCAAAATAATGTTCTTTAGGTAATTTTATATATTTAATAGTTTTTTTACACTGATCAAGCATAACATTCTGACCACCTCCTTGTTTCTATGCTCACTGTCCAGTTGATCAGCTCCTCTTACTGTATAGCTGCTCTCTGTAGTTCTACAGTTACAGACTGTAGTCCATCTGTTTCTCTGATACTCTGTTACCCTGTTCTTCAGTGGTCATGAGCGCCATGGAGGGTCCATAGAGCAGGTACTATTTGGGTGGTGGATCATTCTCAGCACTGCAGTAACACTGACGTGGTGTGTGGTGTTTTTTTAAGTGAGAATAAGTTAACACACCCTCTACAGAGAATGTTTTAATACACCGTTTACTTTTATTTGCTAAATTTTACATGTTTAAAAACAAAAAGAAGCAAGATTTTTTTTTCTTTTTGTGGGTAAGTTTAGTGTTCATCCATTTAGTGTTTATCCAAATCTGATGTAGAACACGTTGATTTTTGGTAATCTGCACATTACATTGCAAGTGGCAATCATTGTAGTCCAAACACTCTGAATTAATATCAATTAGTAGCTCTATATATATATATATATATATATATATATATATATATATATATATATATATATATATATATATATATATATATATATAGTATTATTTTGTGTTAAACTTTAGAAACTTAAAATAAATAGAAATTGTGCACTAAAGTTTGCAGAAATATATCATAGGTCATATTTGTTTATGACTTGAAGAGGAAGTGTTAACTTAGAAAAACATGTAAGTTAACTGTGGATCATTCTGATACTCTGGAGTATTGATGTAATTCAGTCAGTACCATTAAAGTATTGAATTTCATTACCCACCCTGATTCAGGAACCCCTGCCCTCCTCCTCATCCTTTTTTTTTTTTTTTTTCTACTTTTTTCTCTCTGGCTTCAGTTCAGCAGAGAAAATACAGTAACTCCAATCGGAGCTGCACTGGAGCTGTAGTGTTGATATTGCTTTGTGGCTGGTGCTTGTTGTTGTGGTTATTAACACCACACAGATCCAGCCACCCCCAGCACACCCCCACACACCTCCCCGTATGGAGTTGTTCACCCTTGCCTGTCTTTGCTGTAGAATGTTCTCCGTAATTGAACACAAGGTTCCCAGTACACCAGAAAAAATAAAGGCTGGACGTAATATAGTGAACAGACACTCTGGAGAAAATTTGTTTTATTTTCATCTCTCTTTCTCCCTCCTCTCCTCTTTTTTTCCTTTCTTTTTTGTCTTTGTAAGCACTCTGCTGCTAGTAAGTGCTCCCTCGGTGGAGTAGGATGTGATTGCCTGCCATTAGCTCAGAGAGGACACCTGCCCGGACAGAGAAGAGACTTGCGCCGTTTTGGTGGCTGAATCTATCACCTGGAAAGGAGGCTGCTATTTTGGTAGTGTTTGTATCACACCTGTTCGGAATGATGTAGAGGACTACGGCTAGCCAGGGCGGGTGGGTGTGGAAGGTGGGAGCGCCAGCGTGAACCGAGGCTGATTTAGTTTCCCAAGAAACAGAATGAGGAGAGAAAGTCACGATTTAGCATTTCATGATAATCACACTTTACAAACTTTTGCAGAAGGCTTCCAGGATTCCAGCCCCCCTTTTTTCTTGATTAATTAATTTAATTTTTTTGACACTTTAAAGCTTGCCAGCTCTTTGCCAACACTAGCAATTGTGCATTCCTTTATTTAAAAAGAGTTGGATTCAGTCAACGCTATATTCTTGCATAAGTGCATCTGCATTTCTTCATCTACTGCATCTTTTAAACAATGCTTTATTTTATTGCTCTATTAATGTGTTCACTTTGTACACCTCTTTATTTTTGTACTTCAGACCAATCAATGACATCACACCATTTTGTACACTGGCACTGATTTCAGACTATTCTTACTTACAGGAACATTTTGCCAAACGATCACATTTACAGTTTTCCACACATCCCAGATTTCGTCGAGCAGCCGAGACATGCCAGGTGTCCAAATTGAGCTTTTTTAGGTTTTTCATATAATTAAGGAATGGAACATTGTATGAGAGTGTTATCTGTATAAGTTGTTAGATCCGTAATGTATTATACATTTAGCTTTTTTCTTTTTTTAGTTTACAACTGGAGCCAAGAAGCTAATGTTGCTAACAAAAACGAAGTCAATTCATCTCCTGTACTTCTCTAAACCTGCTCAAACCGCATCCAGCTCTTCGTTTAAGTCACAGACTTGTTGATGTGGATTAGGAAACAGGTTGACCTTAAGGTCATTTACCCTGATGTTCATGGCCTATTTCAGCGCGTATTGCTGTGACACACGGCACCATGTCTTTTTTTTCTGGGACACTCTGCTTATTCGCACATGCAGTCAATGTGAAAGTGGTGGCCAGTTAACATCGGCGCCGAAATGAAAAGCAAAGCTTAACGTGGCTCGCGCCGTGAATCAGGCCTTCGACAGCAGGTGACCACCGAAGCTTACTCCCCTCTGTGAGCACGCACATCACACAGGCAAATGGATGTTAGATTTGCCTCATGATTTGTTTTTATTTATATATCTTCATATAACAACGTACATCTTCAGTTTAACAAGTTTAGTTGGACAGTTATCTATAAATCGAAACAGCAGAAATGATAAGCGTGATCTGAGGCGTCCATATCACTGCGTAACGTGAAAGTTACGGATGTTGACCAGTGGCTGCCCGGCGGGCTCAGCGACACTGCAGTTTTGCTCTCTTTTGATACACAGCAATACTGTGCTGAGTTTCTCAACCACTGGGCCGCAGACCACAAGTGCACCATGAAGCACCCTCTGGTGGTCCTCAGGCTTTTATAGAGAAGGACCAAGTGGTCCGTAATGGTCCGTCAATGGCACTTTGTAATTAAAATCAATGTAATAGGATTATTAATACAAGCCCTGCAACAACAGCACAAAGCAGCTTCATTAATTTTCTTGAAATAAAGCACTCCCCTGATGCTTCCGTAAGCCACTCGTGGCGTTTTGCCGAGCCGTTCTTTAACGTACTTTTTGAAGCTTACACTTTCTGCTTTTATATGTTTTAGATCTTTTCATCTTTTTAAAAAGAATAGCCATAACATTTGAAGATGTAGATGCTTCCCTTAAAAGCATTTAAAATGCATCTTGAGAAATCATACTATCATGAGGTGTAAATCTGTGACCTGACGATTTTGATTGCAGTTCTCAAAGAAAGCACTTTAACTCCTCACAGAACAGCAAATTTCTTGGCGAATCAGATTAATTTGTCCATTCAGGATTAACAGATGTGTCTGTGGAATATCAGACAGTAGAAACCAGTATATGTAGTTTATTTAGCAAAAAAAAAAGCTTGAGAATAATAAAAAAAAATAATGTAAGCGATGACATCACCCCAAAATCAATGCAGCTGAATCACTGTCTTTAGATCGATGCATTTCTGTGTTTCTACAGTAGTAAATTGAGGTTGTTTTCCAGCCATTAAAAGAGACGAAAGAGCCTGGAATCTCAGTGACGTATCTGAATATCGTCAAAGGCGCTGGATTTCTGAGAAGACTTTATTTATTTATTTATTTATTTATTTATTTCCCCCTTTTTTTGTCGATAGCTCTCTGCCTGATCTAATGGAGGTTTCCTTTCAGCTCATTCATGTTCAGTGGCTTTGAGAGGAACTCCGGAAGATGATGATGGGAAATAAGAGCTCACTGGGTCCAAACAGAAAGAGCTGAGAGTGGGAGAATTATTCCAGTCGATGGACTTTCAACAGCACTCTTTTTGTTCATTATACAAAGCTAATTCAAGAAAAATCACAGGCCATTGTGTCCTGTAGGACTTGGAATACAGTCTTCAAGGGCCACATTGGGCCTGGTCATCTCCAAATAAATGAGGAATTTCCTCCTGTGTTTTGTTTTGTTTGATTTTATCAGTTTGTGATTAGTGTCTGGTTTTTACGTTGATACACACTGATACACACTTGAGCTCAATCCCATTTCTTTATTTCTGAGAGCCTCAAATAAAAGAGCATCACTTCATTAACAGCTACTAGCGCTGCTCTGTAGGTGACCCTGCCCGTCTGCAGTGACAGCAGAGGGGGGGTTATTTATTATTGCCCACCCCTAATTCTTCAGTGATATGAAACTGAAGTCAGCTATTCTCCAGGATCTTGTGTGAATCATCCCATTCCACCTTAAACGGTGTAGCAGTTTTGATGCCTGAGGCACGCTTTAAGGTGGAACAGGAAATTTAGCTAGCTAGATATAGAGACATCAGCAAACTACTAGTGATTTTTAAAAATCCTTATTATGAAGAAATGGACCATGATGCATTAAAACAACATTAAACTAAGATAATACAATGGTTGTCGTGATTTTTTTAAACAGAGAAATACTCACATTTGGGGGTTTCTTTGGTTTCTTGTGCAGCCATCTCGACAGTTTTGCTTTTTTCCCCTCATAACACTGTTTGGAGTCTCTGAAAAACATCTTTTGGAGGGGCGTGTAGCCCTAAACACTTTACTCCACTCGTCTTTCTCAACAAAAATCAGGATAATCTACACCTAATAGAATAGAATACACCAATTGCTAACAAATGTATGACCTCAAGTGCATAGCCATGCAGGCTCCATAGACCTGCCAAAGACCATGTCAAACTTGGCCACTAGAGGGCCGTTTTTAAAAATCACAATGAATCTGTGGGCCAGCTGTTTGTATTTTATTTTATTTGAATCATTTATATTATGCCAAAACTAGAACGACAAAAACTAGGCACTAAATACTTTTTAAACTAAAATTTAAAATAAGAACATATTGTTTATGTAAAACAATAGGCTTGACCTCTTTAAACCTCTTTAAATGTCCCCAGTCTACAGAAGGTTTTTAAAACTGCCCATTTGCTTGAACTGGACACCTGGCACTTTTTTAAAATGTATTTTTTTATTTTTATGTGGCGCTTTCTCACAGATTGTTTTTGGGGAAGGGGTGGGAGCAGCATGCTGGGAACTGTAGTGCAGCTCATGGTAAATTGGACTAATATTAATAGAAAATTCAAATAATTTTGGCCAAGCAGAATTGTGCCACAGGTCTGACTTGGCCCATGGGCCTTGTGTGTGACACATGGGCCACAGACAAACACTGACAGTGTAATTGGTCATACTGAATAGCTGTAGTTAGCTAGCTGATCAGGCTGGGTGTAGTTTAGAAAATAAGTTGTTGGCTCCTCAGTTTAAACACTGGGCTGGATTCTTCCTTTATCAGTAAACTAGCCGGTCCCTGCGAACAATTATTCCATTTACAGTGTAAAGGATTTAAGTGTTGAATGCACTATTCAGTTGTAGTGATTCAGTTGTTGTGAGGTGTTTTAGGTATATTGAGTGTTCTACAGCGCCACTCAGCCAAATCAGATTTTAGGATGGGGCCTATAACAAAGCTTTTCTGTTAGTATTCTGTATTGCGTTGGTTTTAAATCTTGTCTCCTGCACAAACAGAATCAGTCCTTCTTCTTGCTGTGCTTTTCTCAGTTCTGTCTCCCTTTCTTTCTCCCTGCAGTGCACGTGTCGTAAGGACATGGTGAAGATTTCTATGGATGTTTTCGTTCGCTGCCTGCAGCCTGACCGCTACGAGCTGTGGAAGCAGGGAAAGGACACGACTGTGCTGGACCACCAGAAGCCCACCAATCTCACCAGCCCTGAGCTGGAGCACTGGAGGAAGAACCGGGTCACCTTCAGGGAGAAAATGTTCCGCAGGTGAGAAACGTCTTCTCGTTCACAAGTGCCCTTGTGAGGGGGGGTGTAGGGTTGAAGGGATTATTCCCCTGGTGGAATCTGTCTTAGTCGATCACCAAAGACTTTAGACACCATATTCTGGGAAACTGAATTTTCCTCACATTTTGAAATCAAACTGATGGTAGCATGTAAGTTGGTAAAATTTTTGATATTGTTCACTTCATGTGATGCTGGTGAAGATGAAACTGAACCATCTGGGAGTGACAGGCGTTCATTGGCAGTCGTTATTGTTTACCTCTGCTCTGTGAGGGTCCATGGGGTCCTGACCACTGAAGAACAGGGTAAAAGGGGCTAACAAACTATCAGAGAAACAGATGGACTACAGTCTGTAACTGTAGAACTACAAAGTGCAGCTATACAGTAAGTGGAGCTGATAAGATGGACAATGAGTGTAGAAACAAGGAGGTGGTCGTGATGTTCTGCCTGATCGGTGTACGTGCCTTGTAAATAACCTACTACAAAACTTGAAACACTTCCCACGGTACTGAACTCTCAAACAGGAACCATTTTAAACTGTATTGCTTGTTATATGTGAGTTAATATGTGGTTTATCCAATGTCTACGTTTCTCAGAATTATTGGTAGGATTTCCACTTGTGCTATTACACCTAGTATCTGAGTTCTTCAGCCAAACTGTGTCAGTCGATTCAGAATGTCTGTATTCAGTGGATAGTTATAATAATAATAGTTATATTTTTTTGCTATGTGAAGCGACCTTGGGTTTGTGAAAGGTGCTATATAAATGTAATTTATTATTATTATTATTAATAGATGTTTTCTATTTTATTAATTATTATTTTTTATGTGTTCCCTCAGAGCTCAGCAGAAAGTAAAGCAGCTGCGCAGGCTGAAACTGGAGGAGCTGAAGGTGCTGGCCGAGGAGGGCATCGAGCTGGACGTGGCTGACTATCAGCGGCGTGTGGAGGAGAAGGAGGCAGAGAGGAGGAAGCTGAAGGAGGAGAAGATGGCCAGGGAGGCGATGAAGACCCTGGAGGCTCTGGAAAGAGAGGAGCAGGAGGCAGCGTTGCGAGGAGAGGGTGAGACATCAGGACGCTGATGATGAATCGCCGTGTAGGCCTGCAGTGCTCCCGGGAGATCTGCTGAAGCTAAATTAAACAGCATTTCAACAAAAAGTTAAATTTCAATCAGCCAAAGCGTTCGCTGTGTGTTTCCTTCTCGTGATGTTCACTGGAGCTGTGTTGCCAGCATAATGGAAGCTTGTGCCCCACCAATTAGCAGGCTGTATGCCTAAATCATCTTAAAAGAACTTCTTAACAAAAGCTTTTAAAATGAGTTTGATGAGTATGTCAACAGTGCGTGTGTTTACATGCTCAATAATCCGATCATAATTGGATTTCTGCAGTTATCTGATTATTCAAATGGTTATGGAAACAGCAGACTCTGTTTTCTTATCTCACAGTAAGGTCTAGAAAGTAGATTCAGAAATCTGGTAAAGAGGCTGGATTTTAGCTGAGTAATCAAGATTGTTCAGTGCGTCTGAACTCTTACTCTGATTTCAGAAATAATTTAAATAAATCTTCGTTTAAATTAATTTTAAATAATCTTCATTTTCTAGATGATGTGCGGAGGTTGACTTTCACGTCATGTTTACATCACGTCTTTTTCTGTGTGGTTATTAGCTGGTTGCGCAGCAGAAATCTGATTACTGTCTGACTCATGGAGTTTCCCATTACCTGATTATCCACTGCCTGTAAACACATTGATCTGATTACTGACAATCTGATTTTCTGCAGTTATCGGATTATGAAGTGCATGTAAACGTATTCAGTGTTTTAAACCCCCCAGTCCATACAGTCCTTATATGGAAACTAAGCCAAAAAAAAAAAAAAAAAAAACAGCCCAGTTGGAATGGAACATTTTTGTGATGTCATGAAAACCAAGACGTTTATATATGATCCTATTCAGCCAACTTCGGTTTAGTTGTCTAGTCACGTTGAGTGTTTCAGCCTGGAACACTTTTTTTGAACAAGGTACAATATAGGGTGCCCAATCAGAGTAGAACTCATTTACATATTTGAAAGAAACAGTATAAAAACAGCCTGTTTAATTCTAGGTTGGAAAATGTTGTACATTAACCTACACAAACACTAAGTAGACCTGGGTGGAAACATTAAATTCAAGAAAAGTTATATAGGATATGGATCCTTTCAAGTAATCTCTAGTAGACTAGTATCACACTGTTATCTGTTAACATGGAAGCAAAATTTAGTCATAAATTTGATCCATGAATGTGGAAAATGATGAATTTATGTTGAACATAATGCTTTGTTTTGTGTTATTGTTGACACTTTTGTTCTCATGTTGTTTCCAGCTGATGCCCAGCAGCTTACGCAGGCGGATGTAAAGAAGGAAGAAGAAAAGGAAGGAGAGAAGGAAGAAAAGAAGAAGAAAAAGAAGAAGAAGCCGCTGCCACCCGAGCAGGTGACTTTCCAGCAAGCCTTCGAGCAGTTTGCTGCGTCCAGGGCGGTCGAGGGACAGAATAACGGAAACGCGGTCTCGGATCCAGGCCTACAGGTGAGCTCACTTTGGGCCTCGTTCACCAATATCTTCCAAAGTTTCTTCTAAAATGTGTTGTTGAGAAAAGTCCAGAGGAAAGCACACAATGTTCTCAGCTTTGTCCTCTTCAGTGTGTGTAGATTCTGTTCTACCCTAAGAACAGACCCCAAATAAGAAAACTTTAGTGAATGTCAGGATCTTTGTGAGAACTGCGTAAGTGGGTTTTAGAAGAAATATCTTCGTAACGGTTGTTGAACGAGACGCTTTGTTTTTTTTGTTTTTTTTGTCCTTCAATATTTAAGGCACCAGCCTGTAGCTGAAAAGTGCTGTTTCTTTTGATTTCAGCAGCTTTGTAACACTTTATATGCATTAAAATCCGTTTCATAGCAATATCTGAAGTTTAGATTTCAAATTGTATACATGATCCCTCCTGTGAGGGAAAATAAACACGTTATGTAATGGTTAAAGATTGATTCATGATGTAATTGATTTATGTGTATATCTCAGCCTTTCTGATAAATCTTGGTGTAAGTCTTTGTCCTTGTGGACTGTTTGGGTTGCAGCGGGTCTGACTGTGTCCTTCTTGATCTCCCACCTGCAGACTAACTCATTCCCGAAGATGAAGATGAAGGTGGAGGTGAAAAAGAGTCGCAGGCATCCGTTCAGCAAACCGCCCACGCGCACCCCGCTCTTCATTGTCAAACAGGAGGCATCCAGCGATGAGGGTGAGTCCAGCTTTCATTATATCGTCACAAGATGCCTTTAAAGGGGAATTCTACCAGATTTCTGCGTAATTCCATCGTTGGGGATATAAGCACTCGTTGAGAGTGATGTGATGTGATATGATGAGAACTTTACAAACTCAGATTTCTGTACAGTGGTGGTGAAAGGAACTCAGAGTCATGATTTCTTAAAGTGCAGAGAATTGATTTATTGTGCAGAACTATCAGGGAGCCTCCGCAATGTTGCAATGTTGATAATGATGGTGAGAAATCTGGAAAAAATATTTCCCTGTTTCGTCTTACAGTGCCCTGCATGGGCCCCTCTGCCATGAATGGATTAAAAAAAGTTTATTTTAGGCCAAAACCTTCTCAAAACTAATAAAACAACTTGTTTTAGATATTAAGGTATTTGTAAGCTTCATATCTAATAACCCTCTCTAAGGGAGCTTTTAGAGGTATGGGAATAAACCTGTGTGTGATGTATTCAACTGTCAGTAGTTAAAACTAGACATCTGGATGAAGCCAAAGTAATATAGGTGGGAAAGGGCGGGGCTTATTCTGTAGACAGATGCACTTTCATATGACTGGGCACTTTTTCTGAAATTGCTTATAAATTCTGGAGCTTGTAATTTGTGGTTACTTTGTTAGAAGGTGACATGACGGGTGCTGGAAAAAGCTCTTTTTTTAACAATAAAGCCTGTACAGCGGGTATAATTAGAGCTCAGTATAATAAAGACATTTTAGTACATGAAATATCAAAAACTGAATCGCATTTGAACTCAGAACTGAAAAACCAACCTAAAAATGTCTGTAGCTACACTTCTAGAAAGAAGAGTATGTGGATGGTTTTCATGCTCTGAATGCCCCCCCCCAAGCCCCCCCCCCCCCGCCGCCTCTGTCTCTCTTACTTACTCTGTCTCTTCTCACCCTTCTGTCTTTCTGTTTTTTTTTTCCCTCTCTGCTGCGACACATATTGATCTGGGGATCATGACTCCCAATTACCTGCATTCAAAGTCACTTTGAGCCTTCAGCAGGGGGACATCTGCAGCTGCTCTGTGAGAGAAAGAGAGAGAGACAGAAATGAAGAGGGGATAGTGAGGATTATGATAAGAGAAGAAAGAGAAGGTGTTTCAAGTGTGCTTGGTTCAGCAGTAACCTTCCACAGCCCGAATACAGGAATCTTAAAGGAGTATTCCACATTTTTCACACCTGATATCTGTCATACCTTTTACCTGGGATAATCATTTCAGTGCATTTCTGTGTAAAATAACTGGAAACACTTTCAGCCATTGGGCAGTTGCTGAAGTCTGTGAATGATCATGTCTGTAAAAAAAGTCTATATAAAGGTACAGGTGTCAGGAGCTGCTAGATCGGATATAAACCTGCTTTTGTTCTTTTATTTTTATTTATTTTAAAAACCTCTGACTGAATCTGCTGATCAAGACTTTGTTCTGAGTTTAAAGTGGTATTTTAACAAAAACAATCAAATGCATATAAATTGATGTTTGAAGCTTTTTTCTTTAATCTTACATTGGAGCTGCGAGGCTGATGTTGCTAGCAAGTAATACAAGGTTAAGGTTAGTTTGCTCCACCAATCAATCGAAAAGATGTGGAAGATAAAGTTTTGTAAAACACAACTATTTTTTTAATCCTCTAACAAAAAAAACAACAGATACCGCTGTACAGTCACGTTCGTGCTGAACAACATTGCATTTCTCAGTTTTTTTAACTTTTTTTTTTTTTTATGTGGACAAAAAAAGCAAAACTCAAGTTTTGGGCAAAGTTCGATTTGGGCCAAGTTTGCATGTGAGAGGCAGTGAATGAGCGAAGGTAGAGTGAGTGAAGTGGCACCAATGTAATTTTGTTGCCTAAATATGACCTGAGATTTGGCCAATCTTATTAGCTATGTCATTCATCTTCTTTTGGGGTCAGCCAGAGGAGGATGGGTTCTGTCCCTGAGCCTGGCTTCCTCTGGAGGTTTCTTCCTCTTACTCAAAGGGAGTTTTTCCTTGCCACTGTCACCTCTGGCTTGCTCACTGGGGGGCTTAAATCCCGATTCAGTTCAGCTTTGAGACAACACTAGTTGCTGTAGTGGTTGGATAGTGTGGTGGTTAACACCTCTGCTGTCTATGGTGTAGACGGGGGTTCAATCCCTGGCTTGGACAAGCACCCTACACCATACCAATAAGAGTCCTTGGGCAAGACTCCTAACACCACCTTCGCCTACCTGTGTAAAATGATCAGATTGTAAGTCGCTCTGGATAAGAGCGTCAGCCAAATGCCATTAATGTGATACAAGATAACACAAATAAATGTTATCTTTTCAAATCAGGTTCAAGAGACATTCATATAAGCCTCTAGACTGGATTTGTGTCTGTGTGGTCATGTGATGGTAATGACAGCAGGCAGATCTGGATTCAGCATGCACATTCACTGCGGTCATCAGTGTCAGTAGCAAGTCAGGTTTAGCTTCGACTTGCTAGTAAAATGTGCTCATGTTTGTCCTTTCAGGGCGTTGATGTTTTCAACCTAGTGACGGATACGAGTCTGATACTCATGTGAAATGTGAAGATCGAGGCAGAAAGATCAGCAAAATGTCCAAGTGGAGATGTAAAGCTTGTAATATGAGCAAAGGATGCAGTGAAAACTCCTGATTGTGCTTGTTTCCTTGTAGAGCTGTACTCAGGGCTGCCAGTCGGGGACGGTGTGGAGCAGGAAGCAAAGAAGCCGGAGGAGGGACTTCTGTGGCAGAATCGCTCGCCCAACTTCTTGGCAGAGAAGCAGTTCAATGCTGCCATGGCGACCATCGAGCCTCACTGCGCCGTCTGCATGCTGTTCTGTCCGTACTCGCAGGTATTGACCCGAGAGGCTCGTGTGGAGCTGGTCTCATTTTTATGCCGTTTGATCAGATATTAACCTCTCCATTAGACACACTTCTTCCTTTTCATCACAGTCTCAACTTTCCCCACTACCCCAAAAATAGAGAACAGCCAAGAAATGTTTGGTGTTTGAAGTGTCGTACTTAAGTTTTAACACTGGAGCTACAAGGTTAATGTAGAAAAGTAAGGAAAGCTTATAACCCACCAGCTCTAGTACTGGGCAAACTGCATGCCTGAATCATCACACATAAATGGTAACGTAAGTAAAAAGTATTTAATTAAACAAAATAGAAGTACAATGCATGGCTAAAAGTACTAGTAGCTTTAGTCACCTTCAAGCTGAGCTTCCAAATTGTATACATTTCCTGATACCCCAAAAGTGCATTTTAACCCATCCATGCAGTGAAACACCACACTAGCGAAAACAAGCACTCGAGGGCAGTAACCAGCCTTATCCATGGTGCCCGGGGAGCAGTTGGGGATTAGGTGCCTTGCTCAAGGGCACTTTAGTCAATTTCTGTCAGCTCTGGGGGTTGAATCGGTGACCTTCCCATCACAAGTCTGGTTCCCTAACCTCCGGCCCTCGACTATAAATCTGAACCTGTGAAGTGTGCAGAATGTATGGACAAAACTATATTAGACTCTGCTTCCTGTATCCCAGCCGCCTATGTAACTAGTTCTTTTTTTTTTTTAATAAATTGCTATACTTTGCCCCTCAAAAATGACTAATTGGGTCAAAAATCTGGAACAGGGTGCAAGTTTATCTCTGTGTTTATGTAATTGTGTGAATGTGTCCAGCCTCATAAGGAGCCCCCAACTGGTACCGTGTCTCTTTGTGGAACTCGGACCCGGCCGTTGGTTCCTGAGATGTGCTTTAGCGCCGGAGCGGAGAACACAGAGCCACTGCCCTCCAGCGCCCGCATCGGAGAGGACGGCACCAGCATCCTGCTGGCCTGCACCAGCTGCAACCTGCAGGTCCATGCCAGTAAGTATGCCATCTACCCAGCAATGCTGGAATTGCATCATACAGTTACTGCAGTGTACTTTAGGATATTTAGGTGGTGGTCCATTCTGAGTTGAGCGCTGACCCTGACTTGGAAGTGGCATGATGGTGTACTGTGCCGACACAAGTTTGTCAGGTGCAGCGGTGTTGCTGAAGTTTGTCACTTTATCAGAAACTTCTCTCCTGTAGCTCCACATTTCTGTTGTAAAGTTAGCGACTGTAGCTCATCTGTTGTCCATCCTCTGGCTTTTCATCAGTGGTCTTTTTCTGACCACAGAGCTGGTAGTGGGCCACTCTCAGCCTAGTAGCCTGTAATTGTAAGTGCATAGAGTGCACCTACACTCTCAAAATATAAGGTTCTTTACTCGGCTATACTGTTGCAGAAGAAAAGCTTGGTGTAGAACCATTCAATTATATGGAGGTTATATTGAACTTTGAAATATTCTTCACACGCAAAACGGTTCTTTAAAGAACTGTGTAGTGAGGGTAGCGGCAGCCCCTGAGGTCTGGATTGAAAGCCACCGTTCTGTAGTATCACACTGGTGACGTCTGTTTTGGAATACATTTCTATAGATATAAAGATACATTGGTAACACTTTATTTGGAGTGGTGCTTTGTAGATTAATAAACTCTTAACAGATTCTCAGTAACACATCAACAAATCAGTAATAGCAGTTGGGAAGCATCTTAATATACTGAAGTGTAAATATCTTGTAGATGTTCTGTTGATACATTATTTACATTTAGTAGATGTGTTGTTAATATTCTATATCCTTAACCTCAACCCAATACCTAGTCCTAACTCTCACCATGGACCTAATCCTAACCTAGTCCTCAACCCAAAACCCAATCCTAACGCTCACCACGGACCCTAGTCCTAACCTTAACCTAAACCCAAACCTAACCCTCACCCCGGACCCTAATCGTAATCTCAACCCAAAACCTAGTCCTAACCCTCACCACGGACCTAGTCCTAACCTTAACCTCAACCCAAAACCTAGTCCTAACCCTCACCACGGACCTAGTCCTAACCTTAACCTCAACCCAAAACTTAGTCCTAACCCTCACCACGGACCCTAATCCTAACTTTAATCTCAACCCAAACCTAACCCTCACCCCGGACCCTAATTGTAATCTCAACCCAAAACCTAGTCCTAACCCTCAGCACGGACCCTAATTCTAACCTCAACCCAAAACCTAGTCTTAACCCTCACCACGGACCTAGTCCTAACCTTAACCTCAACCCAAAACCTAGTCCTAACCCTCACCACGGACCTAGTCCTAACCTTAACCTCAACCCAAAACTTAGTCCTAACCCTCACCACGGACCCTAATCCTAACCTTAATCTCAACCCAAAACCCAAACCTAACCCTCACCCCGGACCCTAATTGTAATCTCAACCCAAAACCTAGTCCTAACCCTCAGCACGGACCCTAATTCTAACCTCAACCCAAAACCTAGTCTTAACCCTCACCACGGACCTAGTCCTAACCTTAACCTCAACCCAAAACTCAATCCTAACCCTCACCCCAGACCCTAATCCTAACTTCAACCCAAATCCTAATCCTAACCCTCACCCTGGCCCTAATTCTAACCTTAACCTCAATCCCAAACCTAATCCTTTACTACAGCTTTTTATTTTAGTTAAAAGGTGTAGTTTATACATGACAAATAATAATAATAATAACAATAATAATAACTAAATTTAAAAGTTAAAAATAATTGGTTGAAATAAAATAACTGAGAAGTTCCAAACAGTAGGAGGGAGAAAAGGTGAGTGTATGTCTGTGTACCTGATAAACTGGCCAGTGAATGTTGGTACAACGCTGGTGCTCAGGAATCCAATTCGGTTCCTCGCTCTACGCTGTCATGTTCTCTGAACGTTTCTCCGCCCGAGCCTGCTCCTCTTCCCACGCTTTGTATTAATCATCGTTTCCCGCTCGTCTTTCCTGGCTGGCCAGACAGCAGTCCTTTTCCTGGCACCGCAGTGTCAATCAAACGATTCCAGCCAATTTACTGCCACTCGGGCTGAACCTGAAAGTCTGTATTTACTTTGAAAAACATTCTGGTTCTGCACAGATTTGAGGGAGGGGGCAGTGGGGGGAAAACAGGAAGAAAAATAGTTTGTTTAGTTTGTGCTTCTCCGGCGGCCGAGAGTAAGCCGCGTAGCCAATTAGTGTGTGTGTGTGTGTGTGCGTGCGTGCGTGTGTGTGTGTGTGTGTGTGTGTGTGTGTGTGCGTGTGTGCGTGTGTGTGTGGGGACTGCTCAGTGAGGTGGTGATGCAGTATGATTGCTCTCTGCAGCTCCAAACTTGGAGAAATACAAACTTGTAGAGCTGTGCGACTTCCTGCTGGAGCGGTAATTGATGTGAATGTTTATATGTGAATACTGAGGAGTTTGTACAAAACAGTGAGACCCAGTCAAACTACAGACGTGTTTTATTTTTCTACTGAAGGACAATTTCCCGTTTCATCAGACGCATCTTCCTGCAGTCGCCGCTCACCACTGCAGATGCATTAGCATCTCTACAGGCTTAGTGAACTACAGAGCTGCACTCTCTCTCTCTCTCTCTCTCTGTGTCTCTCTCTCTCTCTCTCTCTCTCTCTCTCTCTCTCTGTGTCTCTCTCTCTCTCTCTTTGTCTCTGTCTTTGTCTCTCTCTCTTTGTCTCTCTCTCTGTCTCGTGTTCTCTCTCTCGCACGCTTTCTCCTGCTCTGTCTCGTTCTGTCTCTCCCACTTTCTTTCTCATCTCTCTCACTTTCTTTCTTTCTTTCTCGCTCTTCTTTCTCTGTCTGTCTTACTGTTTCTCTCATGCATTTTCTTTTTCCTTCTTCTGTTCATTTTCTTTGTTTCTATTTATTTCACTCTCTCATTCACTTTATCTGTCTCTCTTGCATTCTCCTACTCTGCCTCTCTCTCTCTCTCTCTCTCTCTCTCTCTCTCTCTCTCTCTCTCTCTCTCTCTCCTTCTCCTACTTACTTTTTCCCTCGCTCTCCCACTTTCTCTCTCTCTCTCCCTCTCCCACTTTCTCTCTCTCTTGCTCTCCCACTTTCTCTGTCTGTCTGCCCTACTGTTTCTCTCATGCATTTTCTTTTTCCGCATTCTCTCCGCTCTTTTTCTTTGTATGTGTATATATATTTTTCTCTCTCTCTCTCTCTCTCTCTCTCTCTCTCTCTCTCTCTCTCTCTCTCTCTCTCTCTCTCTCTCTCTCTCTCTCGCCCTCTCTCCCTCTCTCTCTCTCTCTCTCTCTCTCTCGCCCTCTCTCTCTCTCTCTCTCTCTCGCCCTCTCTCTCTCTCTCTCGCTCTCTCTCTCTCTCTCTCTCTCGCGCCCTCTCATGCTTTGTTTCTCTCTCTTTTTGTCCCACCCTTTCTAACGTCTGTTCACTCAGCGGCCATATTTGCAAGGCCGCCAGGCAGTTATTTCCAGCCATACATGACCAGCTCCTCTCTCTCTGAGTGCGGACAGACCAAAATACTCGAAACTGAAGCTCAGATTAACGTAAAAAAACCTTTTGAAATCGCTGATAAAGTCTGACCTAAACTTCATAAGCAGTTTGTAGCGTTTGTCTCAGTAATGCTTTGGTAGTGGTTTGGTTTGTCCAGGCCACCATCTGGCGCAGATCTCCGCTACTGAGGGGGAGTTTTCCCAGCTCACGGTGTAACCAGCAATCTGATTGGCTCTTTTTCTTAAAGGGTGGAGCTTTCTCAGTAAAAATACCCCACGTTGGGCGTTACAGGCTTTTCCAGTCATGGTTCAACCACCTCCTCCTTTATGAAGTCTGCTCACTCGCCCGCTCACCCAACTGCTCACCCTTCTGTTTCCTCTTTCTCTATATCTCTTTCATTCACCCTCCCTCCCTTTTCTCTCTCTACCGCACTCTCTTTTTTATGTGTGTGTGTGTGTGTGTGTGTGTGTGTGTGTGTATATATGTTGACTGTTACAGTGCTTTGACAATAGAAATACAAACTTATCATATATCTAAAGCAAAATTGAATGAGCGAGCGCGTGAAAGAGAGCGAGTGAGTGAGCGCGCGAGCGAGAGAGAGAGATGTTGGTAAAGTGAATGGCTTCTGGGCTTGTTCATCCCCGAGGAGATTTAAAGGAATTCTGTTTAAATTCTCCTCCAGTCGTTTCAGTGCGGCCGAGCTGGATTGGGTGTGTGTTGGAGAAGAAAATAAACCAAAAGTTCTCTCTTTCCTGAACTGTTATTCCTCAGTTTGCTCACTTCTGAAGAACTGGTCAAAAACAGAGCACAAGATCAGTTTACAGACAGCTCCTTAAAGTGTGTTTGCATCGGAGGGCAACATTCTTTAAGTGTTTAGCGCCTGTTTTTTTACAGAAGGTGATGAAAGCTCGCACCTCTCAAATAACACACATGTAACACCTCAGTTTCCTTGGCAAGTTCTGGGAAATGCAGTTGTGTGCTTGAGAAACTAAAGCACACAACAAAATTTTGTTAAATATACCTACATTTAGAATGCGTTAAATTCTGTTTATTTTGTATCATTGCAAAAGTTCACACAGTTGGCGTAGCTTTGGTGCTAGTGTAGTTTCTTTGTCTGCAGGGTGTAACGCGATAGCTTATTGTCAGATGCTCATCTTAAGCAAAGCACTTCAGTTAAACAGAAGTTTAAAATTTGGTAGGTTTTAAAGAAGAAATATTGTTTTGGAAAAGGAAGTCATGTAAGCTGCGTTCCAAAGCCTAGGATGCACTTCTTGGCTGCTACGTCATAGAAGGCTGTTCCAAAGTGAAGGGCCCTTCATATACAGCCTAGAAATGCAGTCTACACTCGGAGTGATTTAGAGGACACGACAGCTGTATCCTCCCAAACAACCATGGACCACTGAATGAGGAGAACGTTTGGTCACCCATCGCTGAATATTGCGGTCATTTAATGAACTTGAACTTTTTGTCAGTGAACATATGATAACACAGCACTGTGTAATACAGAAACTTCACTTTATAAGTACTTTTTGGTCACCAAATTACCACCGCGAGTCTTATCACCAATTCAGTGGCTCAATCTCAAATGGCTCCCTGCTCCCTACATAGTGCACAATGTAGGAATTTAAATACTGGATCCTGTAGTCCAAGGGTGGAAAATCTAGCTAGGAAATTCAGACACATCCACACTTGATAAATGATGCACTGTTTGGCTGTAGGGGCTAGAATTTCAAAACTTTCATAGCTAGCACACTCTTTAGGGAGTACGGGGCCATTTGGGATTCAGTCTGGGTTTGATGCGACTTCTGATTGAAACACAAACATTTGAAGTGTGGAATCCATTCAAGTGACGTTTTTAGACTTTTCTACTGCTATTTTACAGTAAATCACACCATCAGTGCTTTAATTCAAGCTGTGGTGTTTTTGATGGAGCTGTTTAGGCCGTTGGCTCTTTTAGCCTGTTAGCCAGCTGACCAGCCTGGTTCTAGTTAAGAACATAAGTTGTCAGCCCCTCAGTTTAAACAAAAAAACAGGTCCTTGCTTCATCAGTACACTTGGAGATCCATGTGAACATCATTAGAGTCACAGATTATTCCAATAACAGCTTTTATAATACATCATAATTACTCATGATATAAACTAAACTTTAACATTTTACAGTCTTTTCAAAATGTAAAGTCAGCATTACTGAGTTGGTCTGTAAGCTTTCTTCATTTTTCCATGAGGAAATGTGATAAATACCCGTATAGAGATTTCAGTGTTTGAATAGTGGGACCTCAAATGGTGAGTCTGTACACATCCCCAGTCCTGACCACTGATGAATGGGGTAAAGGGAGCCTAATAAATTATGTGAAAAAACAGATGGACTACAGTCTGTTTCTGTAGAACTACAAAGTCCATCAGAGTGGTAGGTGGACCTGATAATATTGATACTGAGTATAGATACAAGGTATGGGTACCAAATAAAGCAGCCAGAGAGTGGATATAAGACTCTGTGTTTGTGTGGGGTCCTCTAGCAGAGGCTGTGCTATATCTCCTCCACACAGGTCTCTTGGGGATGATAATATGGTCCAGACACACACACATTCACCCTCACTCATTCCTAAGGCTGTAGTGCTGGGGGAGCTGTGATAAGACTCTGAGGACGAAGGACAATGTCATAACATCACTCTTTCCACTCCTGCTGTATTCATGCTCTCTGCTCCCACCTACAAGAAGAAAAGAGAGAATTATGTTTATTATTGTCACCACATGTTTAACCAGTCTGATAACACATTATCTGCGGCCTAGTCAGTGACTGGACGGTCGTGTCAGTCTGTCACTAGTTTAGAGGAGGGTTTATCGCAGGCACAGCAGTTACAGTTCTTAAACACTTCATGACAGCGAGACCAAAAGAGATGGTCTGAAGATACTTGGAATAAAGTCTTTTAACATGTCATTGGAGATATTTCGACAGCAAGGATGTATTGGCATTATGTTAAGTAGAGCTGCAACAATTCGATTAATCGATTAGTCATTGACTATTAAATTAATCACCAACTATTTTGGTAACTGATTAATCGGCTTGAGTGTTTTTAAGAAAGAAGTAAAATTTCCCTGATTCCAGCTTCTTAAATTTCAATATTTTGTGGTTTCTTTAATGTGACATCAAACTGAATATCTTTGGGGTATGGACAAAAAAAAAAGACATTTGAGGACGTTGGCTTTGGAAAACACTCCATTATTAATCCCAGCCGACCGACTGCTTTATTAATCCCAGCCGACCGACTGCTTTATTAATCCCAGCCGACCGACTGCTTTATTAATCCCAGCCGACCGACTGCTTTATTAATCCCAGCCGACTGACCGACCAACCATTTGCTTTATTGTTCCCACCCGACCAACAACTGCTTTATTAATCCTAATCGACCGACTGTCCGACTGATTAATTAATCTCAGCCGACCGAATGCTTTTAGTAATCCCATCTGACCGACAACTGCTTTAATAATCCTGACCGATGACTGCTTCATTAATCCCGACCGACCGCGTGACTGCTTTATTAATCCCAGTCAACCGACTGGCTCACCACTTTATTAATCTCGATTGACCAACCGACCACCCGCTTCATTAATCCAGACTGACCGACCACCAAAACCTGTCCAATAGGAGGAGAGCTAAGGCACATTGGCCTGAAATGATATAAATCAGTAAATACAATAAAAAGTAAATTGGTAATTAAAGTCTTTTTTTCACTGACTCATTGACTGCCCCCCCCCCCCCCCCCCCCCCCCCCCCTCTCTGTCCCTCTCCCTCTCTCTCCCTCTCTAGGTTGCTATGGCGTCAAGCCAGACACTAAGCAAGAGGGTTGGATGTGTTCTCGGTGTACTGCAGTGGCCTGGACAGCGGTGGGTAAACCAGACACGGGTGTCACATCACAAATATAATAACTATGGAACTCAGTACATGAATATCTCACAGTATCTTACACATTACTGCCCAAATCAGTGCCTTCAGCATTTAATCACCACACAGCTTTTACAGTTTTATGTTTATGTTGAGTTACTGGCGCATAAGCTGATTGGGTTATATTGCTGTAGTGTGTGTAGTCTGAGAACACTTCAGAATACACATTTATTAATTGTGTATTTTGTGTTTTGCAGGCCTGCTGTTTGTGTAACCTCAGAGGAGGTGCGCTGAAGATGACGACGGACGACAGGTGCTGTAACTCGTCGATATTCCTGTGAAAAGTTGCATGTAAAGGGTCCATAATAATGCATTTAAATGTCCCTTGGGTTTTTGAAAGGAAAGATTTTGATGAAGTATGTAAACGG
The DNA here is from genome assembly GCF_015220715.1 of Pygocentrus nattereri. NCBI lineage: Eukaryota > Metazoa > Chordata > Actinopteri > Characiformes > Serrasalmidae > Pygocentrus > Pygocentrus nattereri. Next base: position 4,323,074 of record NC_051225.1, read on the forward strand.
CGTTAATGTTTCAAATCATAACTGAACTCTGCCCACTCTGCACAGTCCTATGTGCAAACTAAGCCACGAAAACGTGTCCATTTATTCAGCCTGCAGTAGATTACACGCAGCCAGTCATGCTGAAGTTATAAGGGTCTTTCAGACTGTACTGCTTTTTGAAGGAGGCGCAAAACAGGACAGCCATTCAGAACAGAGCTCAGAGCCCAGTAACAGACACAGCCTGTTTGCAAAGGGATATAAAAGAGGTTGAAAACGGTCAACTTCGAAAATGGTCATGTAAAAGGGAAGTATGACTGTTGGTGCTGGAAAAAATAAAATACATTAATATAGGACCCTTTAAGCAACTTTCGTCTTAACTCAAAACTAGTCATTCACTGGTGTCTGAAGCAAAAAATGGACAGAAGTAATAGTGTGTCATACAGGGTCAGAAAGCGCATAATCATGTCTTATCAGAGATTACTGAACAACTTCACACAGTTTGAGGAAAGTGTTCTCTGATTTATGTGACTGGGTGGGTATAGCCTTCCATTGGTTGTTAGCTACATTAGCCTTGCAACACCAGTGTAAAACTAAAGAAGTGTCTTGGTTACTTGGGTTTAAGGGTGGAAAACACTACATTTGTAGATTAAAGCTAGTCACTGTATTACAGCTGTGACATGCATAGTGTAAAATAATGTGCAAGTAGTGTCACAGCTATTGTACCTGTGCTCTACTTTAAAGCTGCTGCACGTGGCGTCTGAAAATAAAGGCTAACTGTGATGTGTCTGGTGCAGGTGGGTGCACGTTATTTGCGCCATCGCAGTGGCTGAGGCACGATTCGTCAACGCCGTGGAGAGAGAACCTGTGGATGTGATGGCCATCCCGGATACCAGGAAGAGTCTGGTAAGTGTGTGTGTGTGTGTGTGTGTGTGTGTGTGTGTGGGTTTTTTTTTTTTTTTGTAAAGAAGGACTTTTTATTTATTGATTGAAGGACTTAGCATTGAGGCTGGAGCCACCTGTCAATTTGTCAGTAATCATCAATACAGACATGAGATCATTTATTATCATTTCACATTTATTTAGTTTTAAAATTTTCTCTTTATATACACGAGCACGCCAATCCAGGATCCGAGCCTCCACGCCTGGTTTATTTCGGCTGCACACACAAGTGAGCTTCTTTTGAATTGTGAACATTTGCTGTCAGAGACAGTATTTTTAATTTAATGTTAGTTTACTGTTCATACGGAGTCGATTTTTATAGATGAAAGCAGCAGACACAGATTTTCACACTGTTTCACATCAAAAGCACTTTGGCCTGATGTTTACAAACACGCTGAATGCAGGAGAACTGGATCCACTGAGTAACAGCAATGGCGAAGGTATCGCTTTTCAGCCAGCACAGCTCAGACGACTGACACTGTGTACTAGCCTTAAAAAAGTGTATGTTTTCAAGAGCTCACGTTCCTCTTGCATCAAAACTCTCAATGTTAAGAGGATTTATGAGTTTGCACCCCCTGTAGTGGAAATGGAAACTACCGTAGATATACTGAACATGCGTGTAATACACATAGTTTGAAACACAGTTTATTTATTTTTTATTTTAATTCATCCCGATCAATTTTTCACTCCTGCTTATAATAAATGTTACTCGCAGAATCTACATCTAGTTTCAGAGTTAAACACTGTGAGTTATCTGGTGCGTTTTCTTGATTAACATGGCCAAGAATATAAGAGATGAGATTAGATAAGATAATCCTTTATTAGTAAAAACACACAAGTAAAAACTTGCTTACTTTGACAGGAAAGTGCTGTTTGACTGTAATGCGACACAGCCATTGTTTTTGTCTGATGTTCAGATGCAGTGACTTTTAAAACGGAGCTACATCTAAAATAACAAAGCGGTATGTGTTGGAAAACAGGCGCCAGTATCTCAGTTACTAGCAGCACCACCTTGAAGAACCTGAGCAACTAAGCAGCTAACTGTGAGCAGAGCTGCGTTTCCAGTGGGTTAAATTAAATCCAGAGCACTGAGGTGGAAACACCATAACCATGCGGATAGCCAATCAGAATGCAGCTGACAAAATTCCAGTGGTAATGGAGGGCATACTGTGCAATATACATCAGACCCACTGTATGGGAAGAGCATCTGAAGCTGAGACTAGCACGCTGTAGATACTGTACATCGTCTTATAGTTGTGAAATTGTAAGTACTGTTATTCGAATTACAAACCGTAACTTTTTATTCATGCCTGGCCGTATTAAATGTATGGATGGATGGGCCAGACGTGACACATCCTCCATCAATGCTGCTTTTCAAACTGTTTCTCAAAAATGGAAATGGAAATTTGATGGACATAAAATCCTCACTGTGTTTATTAATCCAGTCGATTGCTCTACATACAGCTAGTAATTATGAATGGTCATGTTACAGGCAGGCTTGTTTGTTTATGAAGAAGATACAAGTGTTTCTTTGCCGACAAGAAGAGTGCCATGTTTCTCAGCTCACAGCAGGGTGTCAAAATAAAAGCCCCTCTAAACCAAGCGCATCAGAAGGAATGCGCCCTGCAGGAGAGCTTTTCTAGTTCTGTTCTGATTCATGCCAGCTTCATCAGGGAATCTCTCTTTTAGACTTGTACATTTTTAGCAGTTTAATGTAGGCGAAAAACATAAACAGGTCAGATTTTGGGATGGTTTGGAGATGATATGCTTCCAGAGTGCCTCATTTGAAAAAAAGTTCTAGTTAGCGAAATTTCAACGTCTTGTTTTAGAACGATCTCTGTAATTTTAAAGTGAAGAAGTAAAAAGTACTGATCTTAGATACTGATCCTAGAATTTCAGATATTGGAATCAAGAGAAAAAGGATGTATGGATGGAGGACTAGTGGACCTGTAGGTGGAGGGAGGGAGTGTATGTGAAGGTAGGAAGGTACATTTTTAATGATGTGGAATGGCTGTATAATCAGGTGGTGATTCTCACTGGGATAAATTGGCTGCACCTGTTCTTCAGACAGGAGGCAATTTCTGCATCAGTGCTGCACCTCTGAACTCATGCACATGCACATATGTACCACACATATGCACTGTATGTCCAAAAGTGCCCACTTGAGTGAAATTCAGCTACTTCGTGGTAACCTATTGCTGACACAGGCGTTCATTTGCGTGCACACAGCTTGCATAATCTCTATAGAAAAGCAATGATCGATAGGATGGACCACCTCCACATCGACCTAAGGCAGAGGTTGGCAACCCAAATGTTAAGAAGAGACATTTTGTCCTTTCAGCAAAAATCAAACCATCTTAGGAGCCACAACATTTTATGTCCATTTTATTGAAGTAACATTTTATCTTGGCTGTAAATCTGTCTCAGAATGTGCTAGTGTACTAGTGCAGGCTAAAAATATAATATGAACATAAACACAGGCTTACTTGGCTCTACTCTAAGCTTTAGCCTAGCTTTTCTTGCATCTCCAGCAGGAAACTTTTCCAAAAGTAGAACACTTCTTGTAAATTTCTTGTAAAATTTCTCAACATACGACTTTTCACGAGGCTGAAGTTGCTTCTCATTCACCAGCTTCTGGTTCAGATTTTCCCGTTCCACCTTAAATGGTGACTGAGGCGACAAAATGGAACTATACAATATAATGGAAAATTAACCATTTAAGGTGGACTGGGATATTTTGTACAAAAAGCTGGCGAATGAGAATCTGACTTCACAACTTCTTAGTGTTTTGACAGTTTCTCATTGCAGATTAAACATGTCAGGAAATCAGCTGGAGTGATTATAAGCGCAAATAAGTCTGTTCCTTTCCTCTTAAATCTTTCTCTTTGCTGCTTCATTAGCTAGTAGATAGGCAAGACTGTTGTCTGTGTTGCTATGGTGATCAGTAGTCTGCTCTGATCCTCCGGGTTAAAGGGTGAATCAGCAGTTCTACATTAACTCCAGCGTATAAAAGTAGCTGCAACAGGACAGTAAAAGAGCCCGTGTTGCCACCCTGTGGCCTAAGGACACTGTGCTTTATGCCAAGCGTCATGTGAGAGGCATAAACCCCCCAGCACTGGGCTGTGGTGCAGTGAAGCTGCGTTCTTTGGAATCCAAAACCTGTGGGATGAGTTGGAGTGATCCAGAACTGACCATCCAACATCAGTGCATGACCTCACTAATGTTCAATCATATCCTCACAGCAACATCCAACATCTAGTGTATAGCCTTCCCGGAAGAGTAGAGGCTGTTACTGCAGCAAGGCGGGACAAACTCACTTACACCCTTCATTTCAGAAGAAACACTGGCTGTGGTAGTGTCTACAAACCTTTGGACAGTGTATGTGTTCATGAACCCACACTCATAAACCTAAATGGAGAAAAGTGCCTCAGAAAATATATGATGTAATTATATAAACTGTTTATAGAAGCCAGTTAGTGCCATATTGCTTGCAGATGCCCTTCAATTAGACAGTAATCAAATCAGGGAATATACAGGCCAGCCTGGGTTTCCAAAAACCACTGCAGCATAATGATAATGATAACTGTAATTGGAGCAGTGATTCACTTCGCTGTGACGCTTCTGGGAAACCAGCAGGTTTTCTGAGACTTTGCTGTTCTAAGTCATTTGCTTATTACCTTCAGCATAAATTCAGCAGGTTCACTTTAGCCTGTTAGTGACCGACTCTTAATTCAGCACGTTAAAGTTTTAAGTAGTGGCCATAGACTCGGCTCAGATCGTCAGGCAGCACTGAGTCATTTGAGTTAAATCTCAAAACCGGAAATTCTGCCTGTAGTATTTACTCAGGCCAGGCCGTTGTGTCTCTCGCTTAGTCACAGTGTATAGATTTCTTGTATTTTTCCTTCTGGTAACACTTTACATTAAGGGTCACAAATATTAAATTATTATCAAATACATCATTGAAATACTCAGTACCTATTTATTAGTTAGGTAGTCAGTAAACATTAGGTACTGATTAAGTACTTAGTAATTAATAATTGAGTACATATTTAAATGGTTTAGTTTGTCCTTAGTTCACAGCTTAATTACTCATTTACTGAATAACTGCTGCTTACTACACTGTTAGTGAACTGAGAAGTGCGTTTAATCGTGTACATAAGCAACATGAGAACTAACAAGGATTTATGAGTTAATCCCGTTAAAGATCTGTTAATTAATCTATTGCTCTGTCGTCAGGATTTACTCCACTGTGCAGTCTTATATGGAGCCACAGTCCTTGGGCTTTACTTAATACTTTTCTTCACCTTCACACGTTCATCTGCTTCTCTGTTTTCACTATTAATTACTCCTGACTTTAAGATTAAGAGACCCTTATTAGTCCCACAACGGGGAAATTTCACCTCCGCATTTAACCCATCCGTGAAGTGAAACACCACATACACACTAGTGAGCACACACACACGCTTGCACGGAGCGGTGGGCAGCCCTATCCATGGCGCCCGGGGAGCAGTTGGGGGTTAGGTGTCTTGCTCAAGGACACCTCAGTCATGTGCTGTCGGCTCTGGGGATCGAACCGGCAACCTTCCGGTCACGAGGCTGGATCCCTAACCTCCAGCCCACGACTGCCCCTATAAGATGACTTCCCTGACTGGGAATCGAACCCGGGCTGCGGTGGTGAGAGCGCCGAATTCTAGCCACTAGATCATAGATCACTCCTTAATCATTAATAACTGCTTTTTGTGTCCCTCCAAGTGACGGTCTTTACTACTAATATACAAATTATACTACAAATTAATCATAAAGCGCAGCCTACACACATTTTACTGTGAACCTCAGAGGGAACTTAAGTCGACATACTGGGCAGGCTTAAAACTCAGGCTGCTTATTCAAAGACACATGCAGACAGCCCCATTTATAAGCATAAGAATGAAATGTGTGCATGAAATGTTCATGTTGACAGTATCTGTCACACTGTTATCCTTTTTTCTTAAATTCTTAGGTGCCAAAATACTTTTTTTGGGATGATACCATGTAAATCCAGTCTTGCATCCTTAAACAACCCATCATTGGATGAGATGTGCAAGTATGAAGGACTTGACGAGACTAAATATTAATTGATCATAAGTGTATATTTGACAGGACACAAAGCAAGCAGAGAGAAATGAAGATGTCAATACTTAGTCATGTATTAATCATGAGTTCATAGTATAATTAGTAACTAGAACAATCAACTTGCTCTGGGAACGACCCAAAATGTCAATTTATTAATCATATTAAATCAGGAGAGTAATTAAGATGTAATTAATAAGTACTTGCTAGTTCTCATGTTACTATTTTACATGAGCAAACTTTTACATGTAGTCAATTACTGATTAATAAGCACTCAATAAGTAACCAACACATAATCAAGTTAATTAATATGTAATGAATATTTAACTGATGATTAGCATTTCATTATAAGCGAATTTGTGACCCTTAATGTAAAGTGTTACTTAGCTCAGTGTGACTGTGGCTAAACTATTTATTTATTTATTTATTTATTTATTTAAGAAATACGTTTGTGAGCTGTTCAACAATTATTGCTTCTTGGTTGTAGAAAAAGTTTTGTAGAATTATATAATTCTATATTTATTATTTCTCACTCGTGGCTCAGATTCTAAACTTTTAATCCATGCCGCTTGTAAGTAGGAGAGCAGATGTTTTATTACGATTTGAAGTGATTGTGTTGACAGTCGTGCGCTGTGAAAAGCATCCTTTTCATTTTTGCCTTGTTTTTATCATCTTCACATCCAGGCCAACAGGGAAAAATGCAGACTTAAAAACTGTCGATGTAAACTGAACATAAATGTCTAACATAATTAGCTTATTACATACTAGAGCCAAGCTTGTTCGGATAAATATTCTTTTAATCGATAACATTGGTAAATATAATGATATAAATATTTGCCTATATAATATGTTATGACTATTCATTAGCTCTCCAGACAGCTCCCAGATGCATGTATAAATTAAAACGCATAAATGGCCATAAATCCCTTCCTGTTGCTTCTCCTCATGTTTCTGCTCTGTGGAATATTAAATCACGCCATGTGTGACTGGTGTGAAATATTCCTGCACCAGTGTGGTGTTAGAGCACCTGCTGGACGTTTCTGTGGCCAGCCCACGGGAGCCGAAATGAAGTATTGACAATTTCATAAAGAAGTTTTATTATCTATCAATGAAACCCGGGGGGGGGGGGGGTCACTCTCTGTGGAAATGCAGAGAACAACATATTGGGATAATATTGCTATGCTAAAGTGGGTGTGGCCTCACAGCACTGCTGTCTGGGTGCCTGTTTGGCATTTCAACCAAATCACTGTCTGCTGCGTCTTGTTTTTTTTTTTTTCTGGTCTTAGAAAAACTAGAACAATGCTTGACTCAAAACACACAGAAGTCAGTGGGCAGATGCTTCACACTTTTCCTTTAATTATTTGGGTGCAGTGAATGTTATAACCTTCCATTGCTTGTTAAATTTAAACATTGTCCATTGTTTCTTTCTGCTTTTTTTTTTTTTTTTTTTTTTTTTTTTTTTAACTCCTTTGTGCCAAGAATGTTGCAATCTTGTGAGAGAAATGAATAAAAGAAGGAATCAGTCAAATAAATAACACACTCAACACTTTGATGTCATTAATGAGGCCAAACCAGCACAGAATGCAGGAAAAAATGTCTCTTCAAAATTTCAGGTTTGTCAATAGGCCATTGGTGTAGATGAGAGGTTGCAGAAGTCTAGTACTGTGTTGATTTCAGGTGAGTAAAGTTTAACTTGCGTTGCTTCTCTCTGCTTCTTTACAGAAGTGCATCTACTGCCATAAGACCACAAAGCAGATCTGCGGAGCGTGTATCCAGTGTTCATATGAGAACTGCTCCACCTCCTTCCACGTCACCTGTGCCCACCTGGGTGGAGTGGTCATGAAGCCTGCTGATTGGCCATATGTGGTGTCCGTCACGTGTCACAAGCACAGGCAGATCGTTCCGAAGGTATTTGGATTCTGGCTTTGTATTATTTCACAGCGAAAAAAAAATCCACCGCCATACTGACACCATACAACTGTCACTGACTGCAACACAGATGTAACAACACTGATGTAGCTAGTAGTTATAAGCAAACAAAGCTGAACAAGCAAAGGTACGCAAACAAGTGAGTTAGACTACCATGTGAAGTTATATTCTCTGGCAAATGAGGTTCAGTGTTAATATTTCTTGCTGAAAGCCAATGATAAAAAAAGTGAATGGACACTTTTTTTTTTAACATATGATCAGGTCCCAGTAATCAATCATTCCATGTACAAATGCCTTCTTTTATAGCTGGGATGCCCACACGTTTTGTCTTGGAGGACTGAAATGTAATATTTGCGGTGGGCCGGGGCCAAAAAAGCAGCTAGCTAATAACTTGGTAGCTTTGTTTTCACATGTTGCCAGTTTATGTGGAGACACTTTTCTTTTTTTTGGGATTTCTCCCCAATTTTTCTCTTTTATCCAATTTAGCTGCCTCTACTTCCACCCACTAGTTAGGACTCCCTCAATCACACGATACAAACAATGCTAGTAGGGTGAAAGCTATCGCAGGCTTTCTCCAAGACCGGTGAAGCACCACTGTATCTTTTCGAACTGCCGCAACGCCATTGGGCAGCCCAGTGCGCTCGGAGGAAAGCGCCAACCGCCAAATCTGTTGCATCAGCTAACAGACGCCTGCACTGACTGGCATCGCGTTGAGTGATGTGAGGAGAAAGGGGGCCGTCCTACCCACCCAGAGAGAGCGAGGTCAATTGTGCTCTCTTGGACTCCCGGCTACGGACGGATGTAGCATCACCAGGGATCGAACTCGAGATCTCCTGATTATAGAGCCAGCGCTTAGACGGTTGCGTCACTGAAAATATGTTCTTCTCTAAATTAGCTCTTGTTCGTCTACCTTTGCTGTTGAAGTTTGTTGGCTTATAACTGCTAGCTACATGTGTTACATCTGTGCTTCAGTGAGTGACAGTTTTATGGTGTCTTCTAATTTTTAAAATACATTTTAACAGATGCAAAGCACCACGTGGAATTGGCTTGTAACTTTTTCATGTTTAGCAGACCGGATGTTCTCCACAAGGGGGCGCCATTAGCATTCAAATAGCTTATGATGCTTCTTAAGGGCAGTGCTTCACACCAGTGACAGTGTGTCTTTGTTCCATAACATTACACTATTTGTCAAAAGTAAATAAATGAATGAAAGTAGCTCAATCAAAAATGGATAAAAAATAAGTTGAACAAAAACGCGTTTGATTGGCTGAGAGAGGCAAGTTTATTTCTGTTTATAAACATGCCAGAATCTCCTCGCACCATCACATACGAGGAGTTTCTGTCTTTGATGAGAGAGTTTCTCATTAGCTTTAGTCTGTCTGTTTTTTTTTTGTTCTCTAAAGCTTGTTCAACCTCGTTACAGTGGACATGCGTTTGTGGGCAGTGTATAGGTCAGTGTTACGTTAATATATAGAATATACTGTGACTATTTTCTGTGGTGCAGGTGAAAGTGGGCCCGCGTGACCTCTCTCTGGGACAGGAGGCCATCGGCCGCAACAGCGACGGCTGGTTTTATCGCTGCACCATCATCGGAGTCGCCTCCCAGACCTTCTACGAGGTCAACTTTGACGATGGCTCGTACTGCGACAACATCTACCCCGAGAACATACTGGTGGGTTCAGGACGACAAGCCTGTACAATGACTTTTCTTTCTGTGTTTGGATTTTTTTTCTTCTAAATCCTAATTGGAATTTTGATAAAGTGGTTCTTGGGGGCAGTCGTGGGCTGGAGGTTAGGGAACTGGCCCTGTGACCGGAAGGTTGCCGGTTCGATCCCCAGCGCCCGCAGTTCATGACTGAGGTGTCCATGAGCAAGACACCTAAACCCCAACTGCTCCCCGGGCGCCATGGATAGGGCTGCCCACCGCTCCGGGCAAGTGTGCTCACTGCCCCCTAGTGTGTGTGTATTCACTAGTGTGTGTGGTGTTTCACTTCACGGATGGATTAAATGCAGAGGTGAAATTTCCCTGTTGTGGGACTAATAAGGGTCACTTAATCTTAATCTAATATCTGATTAGATGAGCTGCTGTAAATTATTCAATATACACTCATGTGGCCACACACAGAAGTTGAGTTCTGTATTAATGCACCAAATTAGTTAAAACTGCTCAGGATAAATCTCTCGGCATTGCTTGGCAACCATAGCCATAGAAACATAGACATACTACTTATGTGTTTAAATGTGTATGTAATGCAAAGATATGTACATATAAAACCCAAATATTAAAATCTCTGTCTTTCTGCATCTCAGAGTCATGACTGTTTGCGTAACGGTCCTCCTGAACTGGGCGAGTTGGTGGTTGTAAACACGATAGACGGGCGTGTTCTCAACGCTTCCTTCGTCAAGGAGCATGTGCATCGATTTTACCAGGTACATTTTTTTTTTCTCTCTCTCTCTCTGTCTGTCTGTCTGTCTGTCTGTGTGTTTTAATGTGCTACATTTTAGGCTGTAAACCAGGGGAGTCGAGCTCAACCACTGAAAGTACCATATTAAGAAATCTCAGTAAATCCATAGGCCAGCTGTGATTTTATTTCATTTTTACCAAATATTTTGACCTGAATGGGCCATTGTTTATTCAAAATCTACCAAAACTGCTACAGCAATGTAGACACTGAATACTTGTTCAAAAATAATTCTAAATAACTGCCCAAAAAAAATTATTTTTTATTTTTAAAACTGCCTGTTTGCTTGAACTGGACACCAGGCATCTTTTCTTTTTTTTGTGTAGCTGCTGGCCCACAGATTGTTGTTGGGGGAAGGCAGTCAGAGCACATATTATTGCAGTGCATGCTGGGGACTGTAGTGCATCTCAGGGTGAAACCGGTTAATAAGAATAGGAAAAAATAAAGTTGCAGTTATTTAGTTGGACAGGGGGCGTTTAAGGAAAGGAGAGGAAGAAAAACGGCTCTTCACAGTCTTTTCACCTTCATATAGGACTCAGCTGGTACTTTAGTCACTGATACCAGTTTTCATGAGCTAAGAATTCGTATAACTGATAACATCAGCTGATGAGGGTTGTCATGATTGTTCAGTTAAACTTAAAAAATATCTCTGTAAATCATCCTGAGCTCAAAATATTTAGTTTCTGACAAGGTAAAAATCTTGAGTCTGATTTCTTGTAATTGTCCATCAAATGTAATGACTTGTGGTGCCTCTGAAACATCATCTGAGTTTTTGTCATCGTGTACCAGTGTACAAAAAAAAAAAAAAAAAAAAATGATATTGACCGCTTACATCATCTCCCCTTCCCACTAACCAACCTGACATAAAGAGCTACACTATATTTCCATAAGTCTTCACTCACCCATCCAAATAATTTAATTCAAGTGTTCCAGTCACTTCCATGGCCACAGGTGTATAAAGCCGAGCCCCTAGGCCTGCAGACTGCTTCTACAGACATTAGTGAAAGAATGGGTCGCTCTCAGGAGCTCAGAGAATTCCAGCGTGGTACCGTGATCGGACGCCACCTGTGCAGCAAGTCCAGTCGTGAAATTTCCTCACTACTAAATATTCCACAGTCGACTGTCAGTGGGATTATAACAAAGTGGAAGTGATTGGGAACGACAGCAACTCCTGTAAAATGACCTCGACCATGTAAAATGACAGAGCGGTCAGCGGATGCTGAGGGGCATAGTGCGCAGAGGTCACCAACTTTCTGCAGAGTCACTCACTACAGACCTCCAAACTTCATGTGGCCTTCAGATCAGCTCAAGAACAGTGTAGAGAGCTTCATGGAATGGGTTTCCATGGCTGAGCAGCTGCATCCAAGCCTTACATCACCAAGCGCAATGCAAAGCGTGAAATGCAGTGGTGTAAAGCGCCGCCACTGGACTCTAGAGCAGTGGAGACGTGTTCTCTGGAGTGACCAATCACGCCTCTCCGTCTGGCAATCTGATGGACGAGTCTGGGTTTGGCGGTTCCCAGGAGACAGTACTTGTCTGACTGCATTGTGCCGAATGTAAAGTTTGGTGGAGGGGGGATTATGGGGTGGGGTTGTTTATCAGGAGTTGGGCTCGGCCCCTTAGTTCCAGTGAAAGGAACTCTTAAAGCTTCAGCACCAAGAGATTTTGGACAATTTCATGCTCCCAACTTTGTGTGAACAGTTTGGGGAGTTTGGCCCCTTCCTGTTCCAACATGACACGGTCAAAAATTCCCGTAAACACACTCCTAACCCTTGTGGAAAGCCTTCCCAGAAGAGTTGAAGCTGTTATAGCTGCAAAGGGTGGACCGACATCATATTAAACCCTATGGATTAAGAATGGGATCTTACTCAAGGTCATATGTGTGTGAATCCAGACGAGCGAATACTTTTGGCAATATAGTTTCTTTTTATCTACCTGTCTGATTATTTATCTGTGTTTCTGTCTTTCTGACTCTGTCTCTCCACATACCGTCTGTTGCAGTAGTTGTAGCATCCTTTCTCACTCTTTCTCTCCATCTGTTTTCTTTCTGGCTGTTATTTTCCTGTTCATATGCATATATTCAGCTGTTTTATTGCTGTTCTCTCTCTCTGATGCATGTTTTATTCTGATTCAGCTCCTCTTAATTTGGGTGTAACTGCAGCGCCACACCCTCACTCTCTTTCACTCCATCAGTCTCCCCTCAGCTCTCTTCATTCTCCTCCCTTCTGATCAGGCAAAATCAGGCCACCTTTCGTCTCCCTAAAAAACTCTTTAAAAAGCTCTGCTCTGTGTGAAGCGGCTGCAGCTGCACTCGGGGCTGCGGGCTCGCGACAGGTTTGATGAGCTGTCACTGAGCGCTGCTCCATGCTCGAGCTTCTTACATCTGTTAAAGCTTCATACAACTTTTTTTTTAACCGTTGTCTTCAGTAGGAGCTTTAGGGAATTCAGATGAGCTGGAGGAAAAAAAATCTGCTGTTATTGTTACAGATAATGGAAGGGTCGCTGTGGTGTAGACTGGCAGGCCTGTCGGTGGCTCCGGTTTAAGTATGTTGGAAGAAATGGGGGTAAAACTGTAGAACGGCCTGTTCATACAGTGAATGCTTTTAACGTAGTGGAACCTTCAACATTTCATGCCAGGACTCACATGTAGAGCTAGTGTTCGTCTCGAGACCCATTAAATATTTTATGAAATGGGTCATGACCCCATCAACCGCGTCTTTGTGAGATGATAAACCAAATGACCCTTTCTTCGTGTGATTTATCGTATTTGTACTGTTATTTTATCTTTTAAACTGTCCTACTATGTTATTGTGTCTCACTGGTGACAAGTCATGGCCATTATTTAGTAATGCATAGGAACGAGACCACGGCTTAAGTCGTGGCCTCGCATTAGGATTTCATTCCAGTGCTTTACTAAGTCGTGTTCACAACTTAATCATCTCATTCTCTCACATTAGCATCTCGTTCCCACGCCTTACTAAGTCATGGTTATTTTTATTTATATGGGATGTCACCAGTGGGGCTCCATACTCACTTCCTTTTGGTTTTTCTTTTATTTTTGTACTCGTGGTTTGTGTGACTTGTTTTGTTGATTGTTGCTGTTACTATGGTAGAGTTTGTCTACTGGATCCCAGGAAGAACAGCGGAATGGGGATCCTAAAAATAAATAAAACACATCCTCAAAGGCTTGTTAACTGGAAAAAAAACCTAAGTGTGCTGCTGTGGCTTCCTCGCGACCTGCTTTGATTTATTTCTCTCTGTGGGTGTCTGTCTGTCTCTCTCTCTCTCAGGTGGAGTTTCAGGATGAGTCTCAGCTGTTGCTGAAGCAGAGTGAGATTCACTCTCTGAACCAGGAGCTGCCCAAGAGAGTGATGACTCGTCTGGTACGTTTTTCAGTGAGCTATCAGTAATCCATATAAGATGACACTATGCTTTTGTTATCAGCTGTAACTGCTGCTTCTACAGGTGACGGAGCAGGCAGGATAAGGTAGAACAGGCATTCCCAACGTTTTGGAACTTGCGGCCCATGCGAATAACCACAAAAGCTTTCGTGGCTCACAAAAAGATTTTACCGTTCTGAGCCACCTAATGTGTGCTGATCTTGTTTGGCAACTGCTGAGAGCTGGATTCTCAGGCTGAAGAGAGGAAAGCTGCAAACAAGAGTTCGGCCTCACTTTGAGAGGTTTAGATAAATATTAAATTCAGGGCGTTTTCACACCCGACGGTCCAGACCAAGGTTGATATTTTTGTTACGTTGTCTACGTTTGGTCCAGTTAGTTTTGGGTTCACATTGCAATTTAGTGAGCGCACTAAAGAGCTTTGCATGGCGCTTCTGCGTCCTGTTGTCACCTGTGTGAGCTGCAGTTCTCTGTGCTTAACACTGAATGGTTTGTAGAGGAGCGTCTGACATCTGCCGGGCAGCCTTTTCATTTTGAATGGAGAAAAGTGAACATCTCTCTCGCGTTTTCTCAGAAAATCAAGTGTTTCAAGTTGACTTGTGGCTTTTTCATCAGACTGAATTACAATTAAATATTTCATCTCCTCTTTTCCCCATTTTCCAGTTAATTTCCTTCTTTTAGTGTTTGAGTGACAGTAGTCTGCCTCAACTTCCTCTAATTGGTCTGAAAGTCCAAACCGTCTTAGTGTTTTCACACTGCAGACAAACTGAATTATGGTTTAGCTTGATCTGGACTGAGACCACCTCTTTTGGTTGGACCAATTTTTATTCTTTTGGTCTGGCCCATGGTCTGAGGCACCATTCACACCTGCTATTTTGGTTCAGACCAAACTGAATAATGTGAAGGTCCAGACTAAGCAAGGTAGTCTCCAAGCATACGGCACAGACTGGTAGCTGTTTTCCAACCATCACGCACCTCATCGCACCACATGCTGCTGAGTTCCATGAGATTGAAATGTGAAATTTTTACATTGAGTTGCTCTGAAAATATAAACAGAACTAGTTAGTATTTTGTCAGAACAAGTCACAATTTTCTTTAAGAAAAAAAAAAAAAAGATTGTCATCTGCCCCATAGCAGTACTACCACGGTCCACTGGGGGGCTGCAGCACACAGTTTGAAGGGGTAGAAGAAGCTGTTTTCATATTATCCAAATGGGATCCAACATGTGGATTTACACAATCTGTCAACTGTACCTTTTATATAAGTATTGTAGGGATGGACAAAATGAATTTCAATATATTTCATATGTATAATCAAAAACTGCAATCAAAAATTTCAAATGAAATGCAGTAAATTTGTATTTTTAAAATGAAATACATTTACAGGGGTGCATAAAGTTAGTGGAGGACAGCCCTTCAGTTCTGGTCAAACCAAATCATTAGACAAAATATTTGGGAAGATTCCCAAGAACAGGAGTGTGAACTGTAACTAAAGAGGTCATAGAAGGTATATTATAAATATGACACGCGTGAATAAGGACCTTGCAGCTGCAGATTCATGCCCACTGTTTCACTCCAGCTGTTTCAGGTCAGTTGAACTCCTGCACAGTAGGGCAGTGAGATTGTGCCATATAAACATATAAAGTCCCTACAGGAAAGTTGAGTGTCACATTCACATTTCAACCAGTGGCCGGTCTCCTCATTTATAACGTCTCTGATGTAAACAGTGTGAACAGTGTAAGGATTATATGTGAACTGATGGCCATGCATATTATCATTCAGGATGGGAGACCACTGCCAATATACTAATCAACCACTGGTCAATCAACTAGTTAAACCAGTTGGGGGCAGCTGTGGGCTGGAGGTTAGGGAACCAGCCTTGTGACCAGAAGGTCGCCGGTTCAATCCCCTTGGCCGACAGTACGTGACTGAAGTACAAGGCACCTAACCTTGAACTGCTCCCTGGGTGCCATGGATAGGGCTGCCCACTGCTCTGGGCAGGTGTGCTCACTGCCCCCCTAGTGTGTGTTCACTAGTGTGCATGTACGTGGGTGTTTCACTGCACGGATGGGTTAAATGCAGAGGTCTAATTCCTCTGTGTGCAAAACACAGTTGGCTAATGGTTCGGAGTTCTAATTCTAATTAATAAGTCATAATTAATAATCAGAAGCCAAAACACATAATAAAACTGTTAGAAACCAAAAAAAAAAAAAACGTTTCATGGTTTTATGAAAAACTAATTATAGGACTAATGCTGCTTAAGTTAGAAATCCCCTGGTGCTTTCATTCATAATGCGTCTTTTTCTCTCCTCCAGGCATCGGTGAACACTCAGGACCCTCAAGCTCAAACTCCTGACGGGCCTCAAGCTGCAAAGCGTCCAAGGCTGCCCACTCCGCCCTCCACGGCCACTACAGAGTCACTGCAATCCGCCATCTCCTCCTATTCAGGCCTCAGTATTACCCCCAGCATCAGCACCAGCACTTCTGCCCCTCCTGGCCCCATGGCTACCCCTACTGACCCCATGGTTGCCCCTGTAGCTGTCCCTCCTGCCCCTCAGACTGAGGCTGGCGAGCGCTACACACACAGCTCCAGCTACATTGCCTACATGGAGTCTCTCCTCAACTCGGACTTTCCCCCAGACGAGGGCGAACGCGGGCCGCAGCCCATGTTTTAGCTTGGACGCTCCGCTGGCCCTGCTGGCCGTTCCTCCGCATATAAAGACTCTGAGGACGTCCCGTTACTGCATGTTTTCTCTTTCTCTAGCTCTCTTTTGTTTCCTTGCTATTTTACTCTCTTCGTAGCCGTCACAAAGCCTCACAGCCAGCATGGGAGTGTATTTCACAAAGTGTAGCTCAGGTGACCAGATAACTTCAGATTAAAGCTTTTAAGAGGAGAAAATAAATACTGATATTTCTACGTTTTGCAATTGCGATGCACCAAGTAATGCATCAAAATCAGAAATGTGGTATAATTAAAAAGCCTTTCCTGCATAATTTTAACAAAAATAATCCACAGAAACAGATCCAGAGCTGATCAGTGTCATCAGAGCACCCAAAAAAGAGCATTGTGATTGGTTAGGTGCTCATTTGCATATTCTTCTGCAGTATAAGTATTGCAAAACCTTAAATTGTGACTAACTTTTTATTCTAATTATGGTCATTTTTGGCTCAGGTGGTTCAGCTAACCGAGAAGTCCAGCTTTGTGAGATACCCCCGAGGTGGAGGTGTACACGTTTCGGCTCTTCGGGGCCGCTTCTCCCCGCTCCCCCCTCATGCATTAAGACTCCTTGCTCTCCTCTCTGATCCCTCCTTCTTTTTATCCTCCTCACTGAGGAAAAAAAAAAAAAACACCTTTTTTTGGACGGACTGATCATTTTACCGTACGTGCAGCATACTTTATACTGAATTATATCGATCCAGTTTGAAATATTTTTCTAACTCAAGCCAAAACGCACCCTGCTAATCGGACTCGATGCAAACGGACAGTCTGTTTTCTGTACAGTTTCAAAAAGGATTTTTTTCTTTCTGTGTACGGAGGGGGGTCAACAGAAAGGGGGGTGGCTGGGATATGGGGGTTTAACACGAGTATTTAAACGTCTTTGACACATATAGATTTATTATTTGTATAAAGCAAATGGCAATTATGGCACCGTTAGAAGCTCCACTTCTGCCTGAGAGTTTGATGTAGAAATGCTGTGTTTAAAATTAGTTATAAACGTCTTCATAAACTCCTGTAAACGCCTATACGCGAAACGTTACAATGTATTTTCAGTGACAGGTGTCTGGGCTTGTTTTGTTTTTTTTTGTTTTTTGTAGCAGACTTCGTAAAAAACTATTGTAGACTTGATATGAATAATTGTTCACTTTGTTCACGTTGTCCATTTTTATTATGATTACTGTCTTTTTGCTGTTATTGTTTCTATTTTTATTTGATTGGTGAAATTCTTCATGTGAAATGAACAACAGGATAGATTTTTTTTTTTTGTCAGCTTGCGGTTTGTTTTGTTTTCTAGAGAACAGAGTTTGTCACATAAGTAGATTTGAACCCCACACAGTTGGCGTTAAGCGTGTTTCCGTGATCGGCCTTCTCAAGGTGCTACAGACGTCCGAGACTACTGAGACGCAGCTGGTCACGTCACGTCACGTCACACGCACAGCGGTGTAAATACCACAGACCTGCTATCACACTCGGCTCTGCCTCACTCTGCCTCACTCTCACCTCTGTCTCTGAGGCACAATTAATGTGGAAGAAAACCACAGAAAGGATGGCTTAGAAACCTCCTCAGCTTTCTTTCTTTCTTTCTTTCTTTCTTTCTTTCTTTCTTTCTTTCTTTCTTTCTTTCTTTCTTTTTCTGTTTCTTTTGTTTTTTTTTTCTACCTTTTTGGTTCTTTCTATTTTTCTCTTTTGTCCTTGCTTTGTTTCTTTCTTTCTCTCTCTTTTTTTTTTTTTTTTCTTTTTTTTCCAGAGGGGCAACGAGGTAGTCATAATTTTCTGGGTTTTTATTTTGAAATAATGAGTTGATAATCTTTTGATCTTAAAATAGCAAAATTTATCTTGAAATAATGAGTGACTTATCTCAAGATAAGAATTATCTTGAGTTACTTATCTTGTTGTCTCAAGATAACAACTTTGTTAAATCATAAGTTTCTACTTATCTCAGGATAACAATTATCTTGAAGTAATGAATTATTTCTCATTTTTCTTTTTTTGTTTTCTTTTGTCCCTTTATTTATTTCTCTCTCTCTCTCTCTCTCTCTCTCTCTCTCTCTCTCTCTCTCCCCCTCCCTCCCTCCCTCCCTCCCTCCTGACCGACCCTGTGTAGTGTTGCCAGAGTGTCATTGAAATAATGAGGCCTAACGTTTTAAGAAGTCTAAGTACAGAACCAAGATTAAGATTAGCAGTTCTGATTTCTCTCATACTTCCCTCTTTCTTTTTCTCTTTTCTTCTTTCTGTCATTTCTTTTTTCCCACCTCTTTGGTCTTTCTCTCTCCTCCACAAACAGTCCAGCTGCTCAAGCACCGTTCTCCTCCTATCACTCCTTTCTCGCTCCTTCTCTTCGTTATATAGACACAGAGGCCCCGTGAGCCAAAGAGCTCCTGCAGAAAGACTTTATAAACCCACACAGTGTTAACACAGAGTTTAACAGTGCACCCTGAGCTGACTTAGACATTACTCGTCTACTGTCTCACTCTTCCTCTCATCCTCTCTCTCGCTCCCTCTCTCATCCTCTCTCTCGCTCTCTCTTCCTCTCTCTCTTCCTCTCTCTCTTCCTCTCTCTCTTCCTCTCTCTCTTCCCCTCTCTCGCTCTCTCGAAATGACAGTAAGACTTTAAGGGGACTTCTTCCTATCCCTCCTCAGGAACTTGCTCATTTTCTTTATTTTTTTCTTTGATCTCTCTCTCTCTCTCTCTCTCTCTCTCTCTCTCTCTCTCTCTCCCATCATCAAACAGGCTATTTGCTCACTTGATTTTTGAGATTTGAGGCAGTTTTGGCCGAAAATATTTCTCTTTCTCTCTTTTTTGTTCTTGGGGTTTCATACCATTTTGCAATAACTTTGTAACCTGGAAAAGGGCAGATCTACTCCGAGACCACAAAGACTCCCGTTCTTTTGTCTGTAAATGTTAATCCATACAGAAGCTATCTGATAAATTCTATTAAAATGTGAAGTGTAACTCTGATGGTGGTACATTGTTGTTGTTGTTGTTTTTGTTTACACATTCACTCACAGGCACCTGCAGCACATCAGTAGATTTGGCACCTCTCATCTGCGATTTCAGCTCGTGTGTTTTTAACAGAGCTGCGAAGTGGCGCGACGCAGCTTCAGAAACCCCTCTGTATTAGTGAAATCAGAGAATCTGGAGCCGTTCAGATAAACTCAGTACAGTCCTGAGACGTCTTCAGTGAGTGAAGCGAAAGCTTTTAAAGTCGCTCTTACAGTGAACTGTTTTATTAGACACGTCGTCTTGCATATCAGAAGGATTAGTCTTGCTGAGATGGATTATTACATAAATATACAGTGCAGGGTTACAGTATATACAGTCACATACCAAAGTCTGGGGGGAGAATCTTCTGCAGAGACGCACTTGCGTGTTTTAATGCAGGATCACTGTTCATTTCTAATTTCTATCATATTTGGGAAGAATAAAATATAAAATGAGGCCTGTGCAAAAGTTGTGGCACTTTTTTTTTTTTTTTTTTTTTTTTAATAAACAAAGTGTGAAACTAAAATTAGCATAAAAATGCCGTATTTTAGTGTGATTCTCAGTGGAGGATGTGAAAACTTTTCAAATCAACTAAAATGTCATTTGAATGTAGTAATTTTGAGGTATTTGAGAATGCAGGTATTATATAAAACCTTTCAGTGCCAGCTGCTCGTTCCATATATAATGCCTTAATGAAAGCTTCATGATGACTGAACTATAGAAATGGCTCAGTGACCCTTTCTTAACATGCGTTAATATAATGAAGTTATAAAGTCACCGATGAAGAGATTTACAGCAGCTATGACGCACAGCCTCAAGTGGCTTTATTGCTTTTATAAAACGGCCAATATGAAATATGACAAAGTACACAATTGTTGAGAAAGTTATTATTAATGATAATCGAAAAGAAGTATTCCTCCAAGAAATGTAGTTCCTTGAGAGTATGGAATTGTTGCCAAGCAACCAAGGACTGAATGAGGAGAACGTTCAGTCGCCCGTTGCTGTGTATCGCGGTCATTTAATACACTTTTAGGTTTTTGTCGTATGACAATAAACATATGATAAGAACAGTTTAATGAAAATAGTTTCACTTTATAAGAACTTTTTGGTCACCAAATTACCACCGAGTCTTATTTAGCACCAATCCAGTGGTGCCCCTCTTCCCATGCTGGGGCTGAATCTCAAACGGCTCCCTGCTCCCTACATAATGCGCTACGTAGGAGTTTATTACTGGATCCTGCAGCCCAGCAGAGCAAAACACCGCTAAGAAACAGTCATTTGGGATTCAGACACGTCCACACTCGGTAAATGAAGCACTGTTTGGCTGTAGAGGCCTACACTTTCATACTTAGCACACTTTAGGGAGTACGGGGCCATTTGGGATTCGGCCTGGGTTTGATGCGACTTCTGACTGAAACACGAACATTTGAAGTGTGGAATCCATTCAAGTGACGTTTTTAGACTTTTCTACTGCTATTTTACAGTAAATCACACCATCAGTGCTTTAATTCAAGCTGTGGTGTTAATGATGGAGCTGTTTAGGCCGTTGGCTCTTTTAGCCTGTTAGCCAGCTGACCAGTCTGGTTCTAGTTAAGAACATAAGATGTCAGCCCCTCAGTTTAACCAAAAAATAGGTTCTTACTTCATCAGTACACTTGGTGGTCCATGCGAGCATCATGAGAGTCAAGGATTATTTCATTAACAGCAGGGTTTTTTCAAGTCGTGGCGTGGAGTTCATTGGTCTGGTCCAGTTTATTGTGAGAGTCAGTTTGATGGCATCAGTGATGTCAGATAAACTCCTCAGAGACGGGGGTCTCAGCGGGACGTGAGAGTGTGTGTGTGTGTCTGAGATGATGTGAAATGACACCGTGTTCATTAATTTCTGTGCATATGTGCGTTTCTTCATTAGCCCCGCTGAACGCAGCGTGCAGCTCACAGCGGAGAGCTTAGACATACAGCGCTGTTTGAGAAAAGGTAAAGCCTTTATCTGGAAACTAAGACTTTGGTTTAAAAAGAGAGCGTTAACAATAAGCAATACGTTACGGTCTAATCAGCGGCGAATGTCGACTACACAGAGAAAAAGTCACACGAGCAACAAAAACCCAAAGATAATGTGTTTCTAGTAGTATGTTCACTCTAAGCAAACAGTGGTGCACATTAACATTGCTTGTCTGTTGTAGATTAAGCGCAGATATTTAAAGTAACAGACTTTAACATACAAACCGATCAGGCGTAACATCATGACCACCTTCTTGTTTCTACACTCACTGTCCATCTTATCAGCTCCACTTACTGTATAGCTGCACTCTGTAGTTCTACAGTTACAGACTGTAGTCCATCTGTTTCTCTGATACTCTGTTACCCTGTTCTTCAGTGGTCAGGACCCCCATGGAACCTCACAGAGCAGGTACTGTTTGGGTGGTGGATCATTCTCAGCACTGCAGTAACACTGATGTGGTGGTGGTCTGTTAGTGGGTGTTGTGCTGGTCTGAGTGGATCAGACACAGCAGTGCTGCTGGAGTTTTTAAACACCTCAGCCCCAGAGTCCAGACCCCAGCACCACTGATTGGGTTTGATTACTTCAGAAAATCATCAACCAGCTTCTAAGACTGAGCTTTGGAGGCATGTCTGCAGATTCTGTGAAGAGCTGAAATTGAGGCTCCTGAGAAGAATAGAAGCTGGAATGGGCGACACTAAATACTGAAATATCCTTTTAAATGGAACATTTTCTGCTGGAAGGAAGTTAAATAAAAAAAAACGTGAACAGTGATCTCTGACTTGTGCACAGTGCTGTACGAACGTATAGAACACAGATGCACACGTGTAGTTTGGAGGTCGTGCAGAAACCCCTGTAGGATTTGGCTCAGTTTGGCTTTATGTAAGCAGGCTTTACTTTGATGACATGCATCATCCGCCTCAAAGCAGATTTCAGTTGCCGGTATGGAGGAACTGTTAAACCTACAGCATGTGTAGAACAAGTAGCTGAGGTTTGCATCATCCAGAGCATTTTGAGGCTGCAGTTTCCACAACCAGCTTCTTCTGCTTTGTGTTCTTCTGCTTCATGTTGTCCCTCAAAAAATGACATTTAACCTGTTAAAAATGTTTTTTAAACAAATGAGCAAATGAACAACTGTTTCTTTGACGCTTTCCAATAACCTCACATGTTTGACACAAAGCTGTTTAGATTTTGATGTTTGTTTGTGCAAAAACTGCAAAATAACACTGATAAAATAACCACTTTCGGAATTTAGCCATGCATTTCATCTCCATGTTGTGATATCAGCAAATACGTTTCAAGTTAAAACCACTTTTGGACCAAAGTGACCCTTATTAGTCCCACGAATGGGGAAATTTCACCTCTGCGTTTAACCCGTCCATGAAGTGAAACTCCACATACACACTAGTGAGCACACACACACTAGGGGGCACAAAGTCTCCAAAAGTGTCTGGACAGTCCTAATGAGTGAATTCAAGGTTCACCAGCTGCTGACACTGGTTATGTTGTGCCCATACAGCTATAATCTCCACAGTAAAGCACTGGAGCAGCTGCACATGAGCCTAAGGTCACAATGCCCAATGCCACTGAATTAAAATGAATTCAATGAATTTGAATGAATGCCGTTTGAATTGAATGAAAGGCCATTGGCAAGATTGTTGGATAGAGGGGTATAACATGCCCCCCCAGCACTGGGCTGTGGAGCAGCGGAATTGTGTTCTCTGGAATGACTGAGCTCCAATACCTTTGGGAGGAGTTTATGATCCAGAACTGACCATCCAACATCAGTACCTGTCCTCACTAATGCTCAATCAAATCCTCACAGCAATGTTCCAACATCTAGTGTAAAGCCTTCCCAGAAGAGAGGAGGCTGTTGCTGCAGCAAAGCAGGACAAACTCCGTATTAATACCCTTTATTTCAGAAGAAATGCTGGATGAGCAAGTGTCTACAAACTTTTGGCCATATTGTGTAACAGCAAAAATGAAACATTAATTTGAAAATGTAGCAAATTTTTCATCAGCAGCTTCTTTATTTTCTGTTTTCCTTTCGTTTTCTCTGCTCCAAGATGCATTCAGCTCATGAAGGGCTTTTTGGGTACAGCTTGAGTCGAATTATGTATATCAGAGCTGGACAAACACTCAAGCATGGCTTCCTCAGGCCAAGCCAAGGCAACAGGTCACTGGCTGAATGACTCTGATTGAAGTGACTCATAGATAAATGTGGAGCTCCAGGCTTTAATGTAATCAGTTACTCATGATTCAGCTTCCACTGGCTCATCCTGCCCAGCGCAGAGCGAGAACAGCATGCATATAGAGTAAGAGCATAAAAATGTATTATATAGTCTCAACTGCAGTGATTTTAGAGTGTTAAAATAATACTGTAATAATGAAAACTGTCAATGCACAAAAAGAAAAAAGAATAGAAAAACTGCAGCATGTGCGAAAGTTTAGACACCTTTCCGTTTGTCTCTACAGTAATCTCTCAGATCTTTAACTCATTAGGCCTCAAGTTACTTGTTCAGACTAGTTACGATTGTATTGTAATTAGGAATTGTCAGTTGATGCCAATTCCAGACCATAATAAATGATCTGTTTCTTTAAATTCATGTGTTATAACACTCAACAACAATCAACTATTTTAAGCTGCTGGCTGAGGGTCTGAAAATGAAGCTGATTAATGACTACAAAGCTGGGGGACCAAATGAAAAGCCCACTGTCCACTGTCTGAAGAGACAGCAAGGAACTGGCAGGTAAGGTGTCTTATGAAAATCAAGATAAAATGGGGAGGACCAAGAAATTTCTCAGATGTAACCTTTCATTCTGGTCAGAAAGGCAAAGCAAAACCCCCAAATGACAGCAAAGGACCTGCAGGAAGGTTTAGTGGACACAGGAATGGTGGTGCACAGTGTGCATGGAATCATCATCAGAAGGAAATCTTGCCTGTGAGCTTATCACAAAAGTCAACTTCAGAAGTGTGCAAAACATCTAGATACACTATATTTCCAAAAGTATTCACTCACCCAATCAAATCATTGAATTCAGGTGTTCCAGTCACTTCCATGGCCACAGGTGTATAAAGCCGAGCCCCTAGGCCTGCAGACTGCTTCTACAGACATTAGTGAAAGAATGGGTCGCTCTCAGGAGCTCTGTGAATTCCAGCGTGGTACCGTGATCGGACGCCACCTGTGCAGCAAGTCCAGTTGTGAAATTTCCCCACTAATTAATATTCCACAGTCAACTGTCAGTGGTATTATAACAAAGTGGAAGTGATTGGGAAAGACAGCAACTCAGATCAGCTCAAGAACAGCATAGAGGGCTTCATGGAATGGGTTTCCATGGCCGAGCAGTGGAGACGTGTTGTCTGGAGTGACCAATCACGCTTCTCCATCTGGGAATCAGATGGACAATTCTGGGTTTGGCGGTTGCCAGGAGACGGTACTTGCCTGACGGCATTGGGAACGACAGCAACTCAGCCACGAAGTGGTCAGCCACGTAAAATGACAGAGCGGGGTCAGCGGATGCTGAGGGGCATAGTGCACAGAGGTCACCAACTTTCTGCGGAGTCAATCACTACAGACCTCCAAACTTCATGTGGCCTTCAGATCAGCTCAAGAACAGCGTAGAGAGCTTCATGGAATGGGTTTCCATGGCCGAGCAGCTGCATCCAAGCCTTACATTACCAAGCGCAGTGCAAAGTGTTGAATGCAGTGGTGTAAAGCGCCGCCACTGGACTCTAGAGCAGTGGAGACGTGTTCTCTGGAGTGACCAATCACACTTCTCCATCTGGGAATCTGATGGACGAGTCTGGGTTTGGTGGTTGCCAGGAGACGGTACTTATCTGACTGCACTGTGCCGAGTGTAAAGTTTGGTGGAGGGGCGATCATGGTGTGGGGTTGTTTTTCAGGAGTTGGGCTCAGCCCCTTAGTTCCATAGAGACTGTAGGAATATCTTAAATATTGTCACTGTCCAAAGAAAAACAACTTTACAGGAGAAAGAACATTCTTAATGTATCGTTTTTTCTATTGATCAATTCATCTTGAATTTTTCCCACAGTGTCAACGGCGGCTGTTCTGTTCTGAAATGACTGGAAAAACAAAAAAATATAGATACTTTTTTTGTACCACAGTGATATGCTGTGTATGAAATATGACCAAAGAAAATCACAAAACTAGAAATGTTCTGAAAGAAAGCTTGGTTGTGAATTCTTAAAACAAGACAAGAAAGACTCCTAGCTGGATACAAAATGTACAACCAACTTCCAAGACTGACCTTTGGAGGTGTAGAAAAATATCCCTGCAGATTTCTTTAAAACAATTGAGTCTCCTGAAGAGAACAGAAGCTGTAATAAAGGTGAAGAGTGACACACCAAATACTGATTAATATTATAAGTAGTTGTTGAGGCTTATGTGTAATTTTCGATTAAATACGCTATTTTCAATTTTTTCCTGATGCCGAAAAAAATCTTGTCTTTAATGCTACTTTGACTGGACACAGTCGTGCATTTATTGTGTTAGCAGCAATTCTGAATCAAACCAAAACAGCTGAATCAGTTTGTGGTGAACTTTGAGAGGCGCTGAATTGTTTCTTAAGGAATTCTAATGAAATCAAGTTGTGTCAGAGGTTTGATTTCAAATGGGCAGTAAGAGAAAGTGTTAGCCTGCGCCGCCTTCTGTGTTTCCCCCCCATCTGTTTCAGTGTTGGCGGAGAGAGCTGAGAGGAGGGGACGTGAGTCGAATTCCTCCATGCTGATCTCTGCTGGCGTTGTCGGCCCACGCTGCCGCACTGCTGAAAGTTGTTTTGAAGTCACCGGCTGAAACGTGTCGTTTCCAGCACCAAGTTCCGGTGACACTAATGACCCCGTCACTGTGGCAGTGCAGCTTTATGTCAGAACGGCGCCCTCAATTACAACCGCAGTGACCAGCGAGGTTTACAGCTCCGCTGACTAAAACCTTGTGGCAGCGAAAAGCTGCATGAATGTGAACACAGACGTCTGCTGAACTGAAAGTGGTCAGACGTTATTATTATTCAAGCTGCAAGTTTGTTCCTTGACCAGAGAGCTGGGCTGCCGCCAGCTTTGCTATTACAGATATTAAAATGCATTGGCCGGGATATTTTGGGTGGTTATAATTGGAACTGAAAGTGAGTTTGAACTCGTTCCATGCGCAGAAAGTTGTGGCTCAAGAAGTTTTGAGTCAAAATAAGTCTTTTGGACATTTTGGCTGTCGTCACATTAGACGTCTTTTGCTCAGATCTCATCTTTCTCTTCTCATTCGTATGTGATACGTACATATGTAAGTGGCCCGTAACTTTTTCTTAAGAATGGAAACACATTTAAGAAGATTGGCCATTCTTCTAGAAGCGCATTTGTGAGGTCAGACATTGATGTTGGACGAGAAGGCCTGACTCACAGTTTCCACCCTACTTCATCCCAAAGGTGTTCTATCGGTTTGAGGTCTGGACTCTGTGCAGGCCATTCAAGTTCTTTCACACCAAACTGGCTCATCCATGTCTTTATGGGGACCTGCTTTGTGCGCTGGTGCACAGTCATGTTGGAAGAGGAAGGGGCCGTCCCAAAACTCTTCCCACAAAGTTGGGAGCATGAAATTGTTGCTGAAACATTAAGAGTTTCTTTCACTGGAACTAAGGGGCCGAGCCCAACTCCTGAAAAACAACCCCGGACCATGATCCCCCCTCCACCAAATTTTACACTTGGCACAATGCAGTCAGACAAGTACCGTTCTCCTGGCAACCGCCAAACCCAGACTCGTCCATCAGATTCCCAGATGGAGAAGCGTGATTGGTCACTCCAGAGGACACGTCTCCACTGCTCGGCCATGGAAACGCATTCCATGAAGCTCTCTATGCTGTTCTTGAGCTGATCTGAGTTGCTGTCGTTCCCAATCACTTCCACTTTGTTATACTCCCACTGACAGTTGACTGTGGAATATTTAGTAGTGAGGAAATTTCACGACTGGACTTGCTGCACAGGTGGCGTCCGATCACGGTACCACGCTGGAATTCACTGAGCTCCTGACAGCGACCCATTCTTTCACTAATGTCTGTAGAAGCAGTCTGCAGGCCTAGGGGCTCGGCTTTATACACCTGTGGCCATGGAAGTGATTGAACACCTGAATTCAATGATTTGGATGGGTGAGGGAATACTTTTGGCAATACAGTGTAGGTCAAGGATTAAGCCGCTCCCACCCCCTACTCCCATTGATGCCTCTTATCAATCACCCAGCTTCATTTAAATGTGCATGTCTGCATTGTCTACCTCGGTCTGTCTGAGACGGCGAGAAGCCTTAATGGAGAGCGATGTTAGTGAGTGCTTGTTTTATTAATGAAGTGCGTTTTTATCCAGTCAGAAAAGACAAACAAATGACTCTTAAAAGGGATATTAGTCTCAAGGCAGCTGCACAGTCTTTTATCTCTAACTGAGACAGATTCATCATCGTCATTCTCGGGGTGCTGGTGCTGTCTGGTCTTAAATTGGGAGAGAATGAATATTTCAGCTCTGACAAGCTAGTCTGAGTGGGCAGTTTGAGAGTTCCACCTACCTTATATCCACACTCATTGTACCTATTTTTATCAGAAACATCATATAAGTGCACTTTGGGGGTGAGGGGCATGGACAGGCTTTTCTGAAGGTACAAGGTAATACAACCCAAAAGCTGCCTCAGTGCTTTAGCCCTTTTTCTTTCAGCCATTATCTTGTTCAATTGCTCAGTTTATGTGGATATATTTTTAATTTAAAGCTTTAGGTATGGTCAAAAGATGTGGCTGGGAGAGCTGTGAAATGTACACCTGATGTTTCATGTCTCATCAATGCATTACTTATTAAAATAGCTTTAAATAGGCTATGTCAAAGGAGATTTCAACTTCCATGCATCAAGTCACCGAAGGTAAGATATAAATGGTACATAAACATGTTTCATGTCTGCTATGGCAGTACGCTTTAGCCTAGGATGCTTGTTGATTTCATTAAGCTTGCTGCTCTGACTTCACTGTGTACCTTAAATCTCAGCTGTTTGACTTCAACTCAGCAAAAGTCTTCACTGTTATTTGGGTTTTTGCGAAGCCTGTGTTCTCATTGATGCACACCCAATCTTGTTATTGTATTGAAGTTCCCCTTTTGGTGCCCACCTACATAGGATGAATGACCTATCCATCGAAGTTCTTTCACAAGAGCTCACGGAAATAAAAACGGACCAACACAGGTCCACTACTGACCAGATGTTATTTCACTGCTAGGTTGAGACTGCTCCACCATCCAAGGAATCCAAGCCAAGACTGGCACTGTGGTCAGAAACTGGTGGCGTTACAAGGCTGTTTCTAATGAAGTGGCCAATGAGAGTACACAGTGTGGAAAAACCCCAGCAACATTTGTACCAACACCACACACACTACCATGTCAGCATCACTGCCAGTGCATGAGTAGCAAACACAGCTTTGAGCAGTTATACATACATGTAATCATCATATTATTCAATAAGGCACTCAATAAAAAGTATGTGAAGAAAATATTTATTTCGGTAGTGACAGTTTCCTTCAGATTGCCTTAGCAAAGCAGTAGTTGGATGCCTTAATAGGAATAAATGCTGTGCAAAAGATTATGATATTTAATGCATAAATAAAATGTATAAATAAAATTAAATTTGCATAATGCATAATTCACCATAGTTACTAGTTAATTAAGTAGTAATGAACAGCCAGTTCATTAGCAGTTACTGATAAGTTATTTAACAGCTATTGGCTTTGCAACGCTTAATAAGGATGTAATAAAATACACCTAAAATATTGAGCAAAATATATGGTGTGATATGGTGTTAGTGGGCAGCCAGTAAAGCCAGTTATTAAGGCTTAATAAGAGTATTAGGAATGCATTGTAATGCTTAATATAACCTAACTTTTCAGATGTAATAGAGGATGCATGGTCTCCGTTGGAGAAATTTCCCCTCTTTAACATAAACTTCAAACTGTGTAAATAATCATTAGTGGCTACAAATATGAAAAATAAGTAGGTGAGAATGCGTTCGCTGCAGGCTCGTGTGCCACGAGTTGCCCTTTTCACATGTCCAGGGTGAGCTTCCCTGGCACAAGATTCCTCTGGTTGTTATTGGAAAAGGCAAAACTGATCTCAGATCAACATTTAAAAGGCAATTTCCACTGCGGCTGCCTCTCCTCTGCCCTGCTGCCTCGGTGCGCTCTGACCTCCACTAATTCTGCTGCTTAAAATCTCATTTCATAGGCAATTAGCCTTTAGCCTTGGCTAAACTCTGCTTCGGCTGTGTCTGTGTTCTCTTTATAAAGCCGTGTTTTTTTCACTGCTGTTGGAGGTTAGAAAATGAATTGCCAGCTGAATGTCTATTAAACGTCTTTAAACACTCTTATTAATGTTAATTAATGTTTCCCTGTTATTATTATGAAAGTCCTGATGTTGCCCTGCTAATGTCTTCTGGCCTTTAGCTGATCGATTACTGATACTTTTTATTTTTAAATGAAGATGCAAAGCAAATACATCTATCTATCTATCTATCTATCTATCTATCTATCTATCTATCTATCTATCTATCTATCTATCTATCTATCTATCTATCTATCTATCTATCTATCTGTCTTATGGTTTATCTATCTATCTATCTATCTATCTATCTATCTATCTATCTATCTATCTATCTATCTATCTATCTATCTATCTATCTGTCTTATGGTTTATCTATCTATCTATCTATCTATCTATCTATCTATCTATCTATCTATCTATCTATCTGTCTGTCTGTCTGTCTGTCTGTCTGTCTGTCTGTCTGTCTGCCTGCCTGCCTGCCTGTCTGTCTGTCTATCTATCTATCTATCTATCTATCTATCTATCTATCTATCTATCTATCTATCTATCTATCTATCTATCTATCTATCTATCGATCTGTCTGTCTCTCTGTCTGTCTGTCTGTCTGTCTGTCTGTCTGTCTATCTATCTATCTATCTATCTATCTATCTATCTATCTATCTATCGATCTGTCTGTCTCTCTGTCTGTCTGTCTGTCTGTCTGTCTGTCTATCTATCTATCTATCTATCTATCTATCTATCTATCTATCTATCTATCTATCTATCTATCTAAGACTGATTAGTAACTGTGAGCTGTAGTGTTCTGCTGTTGTCTCATGAATCTGCTGCTCCTGACGTGTTGATAAATACTGCTTCATCTAATCACTGTTATCTGTGGGCTGCATCATAATCATAATAATCATGTCCACACTTATTATGCTCGTGTATGACGATCAGCTACACTCACTGATTTTCCCCCTTGGACGAAGCCTCCATCTTTTACTGCCTTTCCCTCTCACACTCACTCAAAAGAGTCGTAATTAAAAAAGCGAGCGAGAGGAGAGGAAACACTTCCTCTGCTTAATTATCTCAGCCTGTGAGTGTGTGAGTGTGTGTGTATCTTAACACTCCTGTGCTGGCATGGTGAGGGGATTTCATTTGAATAAAATTGAATTTAATCAGCGTGTTGTGAGAGAGAGAGAGAGAGCGAGAGAGAGAGCGAGAGAGAGAGGGAGAGAGAGAGCGAGAGAGCGAGAGAGAGAGCGAGAGAGAGAGAGGGAGAGAAAGAGAGAGAGCGAGAGAGAGAGAGAGAGAGAGCGAGCAGAGGAAATATTTGGAACCCTCAGGGTCAACATTACATGAAAAAGAAATTAAAACAAGCAAACATATTTCTTCTGCATGGCGGGGGGTGTGTGACAGTCCTAATTTGATTAGCTGGCTCCTGAATAGACTCGATTTCTTACACTTTTCCTTCAGAACACACACATGCGCCATCTCAGAGTCTTCCCCCAATCCGCCTCTCTCTTTATCACACCTACATTCACAGTTTTTCTTGCAATTTTCCACACTTAAGTCTGTTTTCTTTCTCCACAGATAACAACTGAATGCTAACTTGGGAATATGTTTCTGTTTTGTACAGAATAGAAGCTACATAGTAGGAATCTGACACTGAAATGACTGTAGTTTAAAAACTGAAATGACTGTAGTTTAAAAACTGAAATGGCTGTAGTTTAACCACTGAAATGACTGTAGTTTAACCATTGAAATGACTGTAGTTTAACCACTGAAATGACTGTAGTTTAACCACTGAAATGACTGTAGTTTAACCATTGAATGACTGTAGTGTAACCACTGAAATGTCTGTAGTTTAACCAATGAAATGGCTGTAGTTTAACAATTGAAATGGCTGTAGTTTAACATTTGAAATGGCTGTAGTTTAACAATTGAAATGACTGTAGTTTAACAATTGAAATGGCTGTAGTTTAACAATTGAAATGACTGTAGTGTAGCATTGAAATGGCTGTAGTGTAACCAGAGAAATGGGTGCGGTGTATCCATGGCAACTACATGAATTAGTAATCACATTTGATTGGTCTTTGCTCAGCTCATTAGGCTGTAGTTTAACCACTGAAATGACTGTAGTGTAGCACTGAAATGGGTTTAATGTAACCAATGCAATGTGTGAAAATAGTGTAATCATTTAAATTGCTGTAGTGTAATCAGAGAAATGGGTTCAGTGTAACCATGGCAACTGCATGATTTAGTAATCACATCTGATTGGTCTCTGCTCAGCTCATTTACATAAAGTTTGTCCACAGCGAGAGAGCAGATTCAGTTCTTTCTGAACATTATCATCTCCCACAAAATAATTGAAATAGACAAATTTTGCATGATGTCATCACGTATGTCACCTACAGTCCCATACAAAAGTCTTAACACACATATTTTACTGATACTTGAAGTTAGATTAACATCTACATGGTGCAAATGTAAATTTTAATGCACAATTTTTACATTTTTAAAAATGTATTTAATTTGTTTCATTTTTTAGGCCATATTATTTATTTGTTGCCCAACATGTTAAATTCAGCAAATATACAGTATTTGTGCATTAAAATGTACAGAGCTGTGTTCTCTGTAGAGGGTGTCTTCACTTATTTTCGCTTAGAAAGTCAACAAAACATGACCAAGGGTGAATTTGACCAAGGGTGGCCAAACTATTGACTCCACATGCTGCTTAAAATGTCAGCACGTCCACCTTAAAACACCTTCCTGCCTCCCTGCTTCAGAGTTAACCCATGTTATGATTCTATTTCTATTATATGGATTATGACACCTACACTAATTGGCCCACAGCCTCCAGCTAAGCATGAGGAGAGAGATTTTTAAGTCTTCAGAACAGAGTGGAGCTAACACTCTCTCCCCCGGCTCCAAGCTCTTCTGTGTGGGGTCGAACCTGTTAACCTGAAACCAACACTTCTTCCCCCTTTCCTGCCATCTTCACCGACTTCGAGTGTGTTGTTTTTGTTGTTAATTGAAAGAACTCCAACACTTTCCCTTTTCACTTTTAATTATATCTTTGAAAAAAGCCCTACTTAAAGGAATAGTTTGTGTGTAGTCAATCAGCCAAGGCGTGTTTGGCGTCTGAAGTTGCCTCTTTAGTTTTGTACTGGAGCTACGAGGCTAATTCAAGATCACCAACTTGTGTATCCACTATTACCCTGTGTAAGCCATTAATTCCAACCACAGGTCATTGCTCTTAAATCAGGCCCATTGTTCTTAAATCAGTACTCAGGAAAGCCCAGCTGGTCCACATGTTTTGATCTAATGCAGCCTAAGACACCAACTAAGCCATTACGAATATTAAATATAAAAAAAGTAGTTTAGAAGTAAAGTAATGAATCTTGAGATTATGCTTTTTCCCAGTAAATATTAAGTAATCCTATTACACTATACGGCCAAACATATGTGGACACCCCTTCTAATGATTGAGTCCACGTGTTACAGCCAAGCCCATTGCTAACAAGTGTATATAATCAAGTACATAGCCTTGCAGTCTCCATAGACAAACACTGGCAGAAGAATGGGTCATACTGAAGAGCTCAGTGACTTTAAATATGGCACTGGCGTAGGATAACACCTTTGCACATAAGCCCATTTGTGAAATATCTGCTAGATATTATAGTCCTGCTAGATCTGCCCCAGACAACTATAAGTGCTATTGTTGTGAAATGGAAGTGTCTAGGAGCAACAACAGCTCAGCCACAGAGTGGTAGAATACACAAAGTCACAAACAGAGTCACCGAAGTGCGTCTGTAATGCATAAAAATCACCTGACCTGACTGTTGAGAGAAGAGAGGAGAGACAGGGTGGAGTGAATATGAGAAGAGGAGAGAAGAGAGGAGAGACAGGTTGGAGTGAATGTGAGAAGAGGAGAGGAGAAGAGAGGAGACAGGGTGGAGTGAATGTGAGAAGAGGAGAGGAGAAGAGAGGAGACAGGGTGGAGTGAATGTGAGAAGAGGAGAGGAGAAGAGAGGAGACAGGGAGGAGTGAATGTGAGAAGAGGAGAGGAGAAGAGAGGAGACAGGGAGGAGTGAATGTGAGAAGAGGAGAGGAGAAGAGAGGAGACAGGGAGGAGTGAATGTGAGAAGAGGAGAGAGACAGGGAGGAGTGAATGTGAGAAGAGGAGAGGAGAAGAGAGGAGACAGGGTGGAGTGAATGTGAGAAGAGGAGAGGAGAAGAGAGGAGACAGGGAGGAGTAAATATGAGAAGAGGAGAGGAGAAGAGAGGAGACAGGGAGGAGTGAATATAAGCTCAGTGTATATAAGCTTCCATTCCATGTTAGCTACATTAGCCTCGTAGCTCCAGTGCAAAACTAAAAAAGAAACTTCACCAAACACCAAACTTCTCGACTCCGACTGACCAGCTTTAGGGCAAGAATTGGGTTCACTGGATTTTCAGTTCAACATTGGCTTTAAGTTCCTGGCTGGTGAATGGCCCTGTTCAAATGCAGCAGTGGCTAGTTCACCATCCGGCTAAGCCCCTTTATAAATGGAGCGGGCATTCAGATAATTAAAGCCAAGATGCTCTGACATAATTCTTAATTAAGCGGTAATGCGATAAAGAAGATAGAGGGCTGAAACTGTGCTCTCGAAGCGAGAGAGGCTTTGTAATGATGTGATTAATAGAGATGTTTAAGGGGCTGCGGAGACCCCCCCAAGGCCGTACTGCAGCAGCTCCTCAGACGTTCACTCTAATGCCTA